>NW_028120690.1:0-239460 GCF_965178545.1 Coloeus monedula | reverse complement strand
GCATGCGCAGTGGGGTGGGGGGGCCCAGCCTGGGGGTGCCTTTTGTTCTGGTCCTCCGTGGGGCTGCCTTGAGAGCGGAATCAAGGTTGGAAAAGACCTCGGAGATCACTGAGTGCAACCAGCACCAGCACGGCCACCGCTGACCACGTCCATGCCATGCCACAGCCACAGGTGTTGGAGCACTCCCAGGGGTGGGCACTCCAAACCTCCCTGGGCAGCTGTGCCAAGGCCTGAGCGCCCTTTCCATGGAGGAATTTCCCCAATATCCACCCTGAGCCTCCCCTGGCCCAGCCTGAGGCCGTTCCCTCTCCTCCTGTCCCTGTTCCCTGGGAGCAGAGCCCGACCCCCCCGGCTGCCCCCTCCTGTCAGGGGCTTGTGCAGAGCCACAAGGTCCCGCCTGAGCCTCCTTTGCTGCAGGCTGTGCCCCTTTCCCAGCTCTCTCAGGAACTCTCCAGCCCCTTGCCAGCTCCGTTCCCTTGCCTGGACTGGCTCCAGCCCCTCCGTGTCCCTCTTGTCCCAGAGGTGCTGCCAGCACTGCAGGTGCCCCAGCAGTGCCAGCACAGGGACGGGCCCAGCGCGCCCGGGCATGTGCAGTGGGGGGTGGGGGGGGGGCCCAGAGCGCCCGCGCATGCGCAGTGGGGAGGGGGGGGGGGCCAGCGCGCCCGCGCATGCGCAGTGGGGGGTGGGGGGGGCCCAGCCTGCCGGCGCATGCGCAGTGGGGAGGGGGGGGCCGGCAGGCGCACCGCGCATGCGCAGTGGGGGTGGGGGGGCCGTCCAGCTCTCCCGCGCATGCGCAGTGGGTGGGGGGCCCGGCCAGCGCGCCCGCGCATGCGCAGTGGGGGTGGGGGGGGCCCGGCCAGGGCGCCCGCGCATGCGCAGTGGGGGTTGGGGGGGTCGTCCAGCTCTCCCGCGCTTGCGCAGTGGGGTGGGGGCCAGCCACCGCGCCCGCGCATGCGCAGTGGGGGTGGGGGGGCCGTCCAGCTCTCCCGCGCATGCGCAGTGGGGTGGGGTCCCGGCCAGGGCGCCCGCGCATGCGCAGTGGGAGGTGGGGGGGGCAACAGCCTGCCGGCGCATGCGCAGTGGGGGTGGGGGGGGCCCAGCGTAACGGCGCATGCGCAGTGGGGGTGGGGTGGCCGGCAGGCGCACCGCGCATGCGCAGTGGGGGTGGGGGGGCCGTCCAGCTCTCCCGCGCATGCGCAGTGGGGTGGGGGCCCGGCCAGGGCGCCCGCGCATGCGCAGTGGGGGTTGGGGGGGTCGTCCAGCTCTCCCGCGCATGCGCAGTGGGGTGGGGGGCCCTGCCAGCGCGCCCGCGCATGCGCAGTGGGGGGGGGGGGGGGGCCGGCAGGCGCCCGCGCATGCGCAGTGGGTGGGGGAGCCGTCCAGCTCTCCCGCGCATGCGCAGTGGGGTGGGGGCCCGGCCAGGGCGCCGCGCATGCGCAGTGGGGGTTGGGGGGGTCGTCCAGCTCTCCCGCGCATGCGCAGTGGGGAGGGGGCCCGGCCAGCGCGCCCGCGCATGCGCAGTGGGGGTGGGGGGGGCCGGCAGGCGCCCGCGCATGCGCAGTGGTGGTGGGGGAGCCGTCCAGCTCTCTCGCGCATGCGCAGTGGGGTGGGGGCCCGGCCAGGGCGCCCGCGCATGCGCAGTGGGGTGGGGGGGCCCAGCCTGGGGGTGCCTTTTGTTCTGGTCCTCCGTGGGGCTGCCTTGAGAGCGGAATCAAGGTTGGAAAAGACCTCGGAGATCACTGAGTGCAACCAGCACCAGCACGGCCACCGCTGACCACGTCCATGCCATGCCACAGCCACAGGTGTTGGAGCACTCCCAGGGGTGGGCACTCCAAACCTCCCTGGGCAGCTGTGCCAAGGCCTGAGCGCCCTTTCCATGGAGGAATTTCCCCAATATCCACCCTGAGCCTCCCCTGGCCCAGCCTGAGGCCGTTCCCTCTCCTCCTGTCCCTGTTCCCTGGGAGCAGAACCCGACCCCCCCGGCTGCCCCCTCCTGTCAGGGGCTTGTGCAGAGCCACAAGGTCCCGCCTGAGCCTCCTTTGCTGCAGGCTGTGCCCCTTTCCCAGCTCTCTCAGGAACTCTCCAGCCCCTTGCCAGCTCCGTTCCCTTGCCTGGACTGGCTCCAGCCCCTCCGTGTCCCTCTTGTCCCAGAGGTGCTGCCAGCACTGCAGGTGCCCCAGCAGTGCCAGCACAGGGATGGGCCCAGCGCGCCCGGGCATGTGCAGTGGGGGGTGGGGGGGGGGCCCAGAGCGCCCGCGCATGCGCAGTGGGGAGGGGGGGGGGGGGGGGGGCCCAGCCTGCCGGCGCATGCGCAGTGGGGAGGGGGGGGCCGGCAGGCGCACCGCGCATGCGCAGTGGGGGTGGGGGGGCCGTCCAGCTCTCCCGCGCATGCGCAGTGGGGTGGGGGCCCGGCCAGCGCGCCCGCGCATGCGCAGTGGGGGTGGGGGGGCCGGCAGGCGCCCGCGCATGCGCAGTAGGGGTGGTGGGGGCCGTCCAGCTCTCCCGCGCATGCGCAGTGGGGTGGGGGCCCGGCCAGGGCGCCCGCGCATGCGCAGTGGGGTGGGGGGGCCCAGCCTGGGGGTGCCTTTTGTTCTGGTCCTCCGTGGGGCTGCCTTGAGAGCGGAATCAAGGTTGGAAAAGACCTCGGAGATCACTGAGTGCAACCAGCACCAGCACGGCCACCGCTGACCACGTCCATGCCATGCCACAGCCACAGGTGTTGGAGCACTCCCAGGGGTGGGCACTCCAAACCTCCCTGGGCAGCTGTGCCAAGGCCTGAGCGCCCTTTCCATGGAGGAATTTCCCCAATATCCACCCTGAGCCTCCCCTGGCCCAGCCTGAGGCCGTTCCCTCTCCTCCTGTCCCTGTTCCCTGGGAGGAGAGCCCGACGCCCCCGGCTGCCCCCTCCTGTCAGGGGCTTGTGCAGAGCTACAAGGTCCCGCCTGAGCCTCCTTTGCTGCAGGCTGTGCCCCTTTCCCAGCTCTCTCAGGAACTCTCCAGCCCCTTGCCAGCTCCGTTCCCTTGCCTGGACTCGCTCCAGCCCCTCCGTGTCCCTCTTGTCCCAGAGGTGCTGCCAGCACTGCAGGTGCCCCAGCAGTGCCAGCACAGGGACGGGCCCAGCGCGCCCGCGCATGCGCAGTGGGGGGGGGGGGGGGCCCAGCCTGCCGGCGCATGCGCAGTGGGGAGGGGGGGGCCGGCAGGCGCACCGCGCATGCGCAGTGGGGGTGGGGGGGCCGTCCAGCTCTCCCGCGCATGCGCAGTGGGTGGGGGGCCGGGCCAGCGCGCCCGCGCATGCGCAGTGGGGGTGGGGGGGTCCCGGCCAGGGCGCCCGCGCATGCGCAGTGGTGGTGGGGGAGCCGTCCAGCTCTCCCGCGCATGCGCAGTGGGGTGGGGGCCCGGCCAGGGCGCCCGCGCATGCGCAGTGGTGTTTGGGGGGGTCGTCCAGCTCTCCCGCGCCTGCGCAGTGGGGTGGGGGGCCAGCCAGCGCGCCCGCGCATGCGCAGTGGGGGTGGGGGGGCCGTCCAGCTCTCCCGCGCATGCGCAGTGGGGTGGGGTCCCGGCCAGGGCGCCCGCGCATGCGCAGTGGGAGGTGGGGGGTGCAACAGCCTGCCGGCGCATGCGCAGTGGGGGTGGGGGGGGCCCAGCGTAACGGCGCATGCGCAGTGGGGGTGGGGGGGGCCGGCAGGCGCACCGCGCATGCGCAGTGGGGGTGGGGGGGCCGTCCAGCTCTCCCGCGCATGCGCAGTGGGGTGGGGGCCCGGCCAGGGCGCCCGCGCATGCGCAGTGGGGTTGGGGGGGTCGTCCAGCTCTCCCGCGCATGCGCAGTGGTATGGTGGGGGCCCTGCCAGCGCGCCCGCGCATGCGCAGTGGGGGTGGGGGGGGGCCGGCAGGCGCCCGCGCATGCGCAGTTATGGTGGGGGAGCCGTCCAGCTCTCCCGCGCATGCGCAGTGAGGTGGGGGCCCGGCCAGCGCGCCCGCGCATGCGCAGTGGGGGTGGGGGGGCCGGCAGGCGCCCGCGCATGCGCAGTAGGGGTGGGGGGAGCCGTCCAGCTCTCCCGCGCATGCGCAGTGGGGTGGGGGCCCGGCCAGGGCGCCCGCGCATGCGCAGTGGGGTGGGGGGGCCCAGCCTGGGGGTGCCTTTTGTTCTGGTCCTCCGTGGGGCTGCCTTGAGAGCGGAATCAAGGTTGGAAAAGACCTCGGAGATCACTGAGTGCAACCAGCACCAGCACGGCCACCGCTGACCACGTCCATGCCATGCCACAGCCACAGGTGTTGGAGCACTCCCAGGGGTGGGCACTCCAAACCTCCCTGGGCAGCTGTGCCAAGGCCTGAGCGCCCTTTCCATGGAGGAATTTCCCCAATATCCACCCTGAGCCTCCCCTGGCCCAGCCTGAGGCCGTTCCCTCTCCTCCTGTCCCTGTTCCCTGGGAGCAGAGCCCGACCCCCCCGGCTGCCCCCTCCTGTCAGGGGCTTGTGCAGAGCCACAAGGTCCCGCCTGAGCCTCCTTTGCTGCAGGCTGTGCCCCTTTCCCAGCTCTCTCAGGAACTCTCCAGCCCCTTGCCAGCTCCGTTCCCTTGCCTGGACTCGCTCCAGCCCCTCCGTGTCCCTCTTGTCCCAGAGGTGCTGCCAGCACTGCAGGTGCCCCAGCAGTGCCAGCACAGGGACGGGCCCAGCGCGCCCGGGCATGTGCAGTGGGGGTGGGGGGGGCCCGGCCAGAGCGCCCGCGCATGCGCAGTGGGGGTTGGGGGGGTCGTCCAGCTCTCCCGCGCTTGCGCAGTGGGTTGGGGGCCAGCCAGCGCGCCCGCGCATGCGCAGTTGGGGTGGGGGGGCCGTCCAGCTCTCCCGAGCATGCGCAGTGGGGTGGGGTCCCGGCCAGGGCGCCCGCGCATGCGCAGTGGGGGTTGGGGGGTCGTCCAGCTCTCCCGCGCATGCGCAGTGGGGTGGGGGCCCTGCCAGCGCGCCCGCGCATGCGCAGTGGGGGTGGGGGGGGCCGGCAGGCGCCCGCGCATGCGCAGTGGTGGTGGGGGAGCCGTCCAGCTCTCCCGCGCATGCGCAGTGGGGTGGGGTCCCGGCCAGCGCGCCCGCGCATGCGCAGTGGGGTGGGGGGGGCCCGGCCAGGGCGCCCGCGCATGCGCAGTGGGGGTGGGGGGGCCGGCAGGCGCCCGCGCATGCGCAGTAGGGGTGGGGGGAGCCGTCCAGCTCTCCCGCGCATGCGCAGTGGGGTGGGGGCCCGGCCAGGGCGCCCGCGCATGCGCAGTGGGGTGGGGGGGCCCAGCCTGGGGGTGCCTTTTGTTCTGGTCCTCCGTGGGGCTGCCTTGAGAGCGGAATCAAGGTTGGAAAAGACCTCGGAGATCACTGAGTGCAACCAGCACCAGCACGGCCACCGCTGACCACGTCCATGCCATGCCACAGCCACAGGTGTTGGAGCACTCCCAGGGGTGGGCACTCCAAACCTCCCTGGGCAGCTGTGCCAAGGCCTGAGCGCCCTTTCCATGGAGGAATTTCCCCAATATCCACCCTGAGCCTCCCCTGGCCCAGCCTGAGGCCGTTCCCTCTCCTCCTGTCCCTGTTCCCTGGGAGCAGAGCCCGACCCCCCCGGCTGCCCCCTCCTGTCAGGGGCTTGTGCAGAGCCACAAGGTCCCGCCTGAGCCTCCTTTGCTGCAGGCTGTGCCCCTTTCCCAGCTCTCTCAGGAACTCTCCAGCCCCTTGCCAGCTCCGTTCCCTTGCCTGGACTGGCTCCAGCCCCTCCGTGTCACTCTTGTCCCAGAGGTGCTGCCAGCACTGCAGGTGCCCCAGCAGTGCCAGCACAGGGACGGGCCCAGCGCGCCCGGGCATGTGCAGTGGGGGGTGGGGGGGGGGCCCAGAGCGCCCGCGCATGCGCAGTGGGGAGGGGGGGGGGCCAGCGCGCCCGCGCATGCGCAGTGGGGGGTGGGGGGGGGCCCAGCCTGCCGGCGCATGCGCAGTGGGGGTGGGGGGGCCCAGCGTGCCGGCGCATGCGCAGTGGGGGTGGGGGGGCCGGCAGGCGCACCGCGCATGCGCAGTGGGGGTGGGGGGGCCGTCCAGCTCTCCCGCGCATGCGCAGTGAGGTGGGGGCCCGGCCAGCGCGCCCGCGCATGCGCAGTGGGGGTGGGGGGGGCCGGCAGGCGCCCGCGCATGCGCAGTGGGGTGGGGGGAGCCGTCCAGCTCTCCCGCGCATGCGCAGTGGGGTGGGGGCCCGGCCAGGGCGCCCGCGCATGCGCAGTGGGGTGGGGGGGCCCAGCCTGGGGGTGCCTTTTGTTCTGGTCCTCCGTGGGGCTGCCTTGAGAGCGGAATCAAGGTTGGAAAAGACCTCGGAGATCACTGAGTGCAACCAGCACCAGCACGGCCACCGCTGACCACGTCCATGCCATGCCACAGCCACAGGTGTTGGAGCACTCCCAGGGGTGGGCACTCCAAACCTCCCTGGGCAGCTGTGCCAAGGCCTGAGCGCCCTTTCCATGGAGGAATTTCCCCAATATCCACCCTGAGGCTCCCCTGGCCCAGCCTGAGGCCGTTCCCTCTCCTCCTGTCCCTGTTCCCTGGGAGCAGAGCCCGACCCCCCCGGCTGCCCCCTCCTGTCAGGGGCTTGTGCAGAGCCACAAGGTCCCGCCTGAGCCTCCTTTGCTGCAGGCTGTGCCCCTTTCCCAGCTCTCTCAGGAACTCTCCAGCCCCTTGCCAGCTCCGTTCCCTTGCCTGGACTGGCTCCAGCCCCTCCGTGTCCCTCTTGTCCCAGAGGTGCTGCCAGCACTGCAGGTGCCCCAGCAGTGCCAGCACAGGGACGGGCCCAGCGCGCCCGGGCATGTGCAGTGGGGGGTGGGGGGGGGGCCCAGAGCGCCCGCGCATGCGCAGTGGGGAGGGGGGGGGGGGCCAGCGCGCCCGCGCATGCGCAGTGGGGGGTGGGGGGGTGCCCAGCCTGCCGGCGCATGCGCAGTGGGGAGGGGGGGCCGGCAGGCGCACCGCGCATGCGCAGTGGGGGTGGGGGGGCCGTCCAGCTCTCCCGCGCATGCGCAGTGGGTGGGGGGCCCGG
The DNA here is from genome assembly GCF_965178545.1 of Coloeus monedula. Taxonomy (NCBI): domain Eukaryota; kingdom Metazoa; phylum Chordata; class Aves; order Passeriformes; family Corvidae; genus Coloeus; species Coloeus monedula. The sequence continues at coordinate 232,415 of NW_028120690.1, read as the reverse complement.
CCAGCGCGCCCGCGCATGCGCAGTGGGGGTGGGGGGGGCCCGGCCAGGGCGCCCGCGCATGCGCAGTGGGGGTTGGGGGGGTCGTCCAGCTCTCCCGCGCTTGCGCAGTGGGGTGGGGGCCAGCCACCGCGCCCGCGCATGCGCAGTGGGGGTGGGGGGGCCGTCCAGCTCTCCCGCGCATGCGCAGTGGGGTGGGGTCCCGGCCAGGGCGCCCGCGCATGCGCAGTGGGAGGTGGGGGGGGCAACAGCCTGCCGGCGCATGCGCAGTGGGGGTGGGGGGGGCCCAGCGTAACGGCGCATGCGCAGTGGGGGTGGGGGGGGCCGGCAGGCGCACCGCGCATGCGCAGTGGGGGTGGGGGGGCCGTCCAGCTCTCCCGCGCATGCGCAGTGGGGTGGGGGCCCGGCCAGGGCGCCCGCGCATGCGCAGTGGGGGTTGGGGGGTCGTCCAGCTCTCCCGCGCATGCGCAGTGGGGTGGGGGCCCTGCCAGCGCGCCCGCGCATGCGCAGTGGGGTGGGGGGGGCCGGCAGGCGCCCGCGCATGCGCAGTGGGGGTGGGGGGGCCGTCCAGCTCTCCCGCGCATGCGCAGTGGGGTGGGGGCCCGGCCAGGGCGCCCGCGCATGCGCAGTGGGGGTTGGGGGGGGTCGTCCAGCTCTCCCGCGCATGCGCAGTGGGGTGGGGGCCCTGCCAGCGCGCCCGCGCATGCGCAGTGGGGGTGCGGGGGGCCGGCAGGCGCCCGCGCATGCGCAGTGGTGGTGGGGGAGCCGTCCAGCTCTCCCGCGCATGCGCAGTGGGGTGGGGTCCCGGCCAGGGCGCCCGCGCATGCGCAGTGGGTGGGGGGGACGGGCCCAGCGCGCCCGCGCATGCGCAGTAGGTGGTGGGGGGGGGGGGGGGGGGGGCAACAGCCTGCCGGCGCATGCGCAGTGGGGGTGGGGGGGGCCCAGCGTAACGGCGCATGCGCAGTGGGGGTGGGGGGGCCGGCAGGCGCACCGCGCATGCGCAGTGGGGGTGGGGGGGCCGTCCAGCTCTCCCGCGCATGCGCAGTGAGGTGGGGGCCCGGCCAGCGCGCCCGCGCATGCGCAGTGGGGTTGGGGGGGCCGGCAGGCGCCCGCGCATGCGCAGTAGGGGTGGGGGGAGCCGTCCAGCTCTCCCGCGCATGTGCAGTGGGGTGGGGGCCCGGCCAGGGCGCCCGCGCATGCGCAGTGGGGTGGGGGGGCCCAGCCTGGGGGTGCCTTTTGTTCTGGTCCTCCGTGGGGCTGCCTTGAGAGCGGAATCAAGGTTGGAAAAGACCTCGGAGATCACTGAGTGCAACCAGCACCAGCACGGCCACCGCTGACCACGTCCATGCCATGCCACAGCCACAGGTGTTGGAGCACTCCCAGGGGTGGGCACTCCAAACCTCCCTGGGCAGCTGTGCCAAGGCCTGAGCGCCCTTTCCATGGAGGAATTTCCCCAATATCCACCCTGAGCCTCCCCTGGCCCAGCCTGAGGCCGTTCCCTCTCCTCCTGTCCCTGTTCCCTGGGAGCAGAGCCCGACCCCCCCGGCTGCCCCCTGCTGTCAGGGGCTTGTGCAGAGCCACAAGGTCCCGCCTGAGCCTCCTTTGCTGCAGGCTGTGCCCCTTTCCCAGCTCTCTCAGGAACTCTCCAGCCCCTTGCCAGCTCCGTTCCCTTGCCTGGACTGGCTCCAGCCCCTCCGTGTCCCTCTTGTCCCAGAGGTGCTGCCAGCACTGCAGGTGCCCCAGCAGTGCCAGCACAGGGACGGGCCCAGCGCGCCCGGGCATGTGCAGTGGGGGGTGGGGAAGGGGGCCCAGAGCGCCCGCGCATGCGCAGTGGGGAGGGGGGGGGGGGGGGGGGCCAGCGCGCCCGCGCATGCGCAGTGGGGGGTGGGGGGGGCCCAGCCTGCCGGCGCATGCGCAGTGGGGAGGGGGGGGCCGGCAGGCGCACCGCGCATGCGCAGTGGGGGTGGGGGGGGCCGTCCAGCTCTCCCGCGCATGCGCAGTGGGTGGGGGGGCCCGGCCAGCGCGCCCGCGCATGCGCAGTGGGGGTGGGGGGGTCCCGGCCAGGGCGCCCGCGCATGCGCAGTGGGGGTTGGGGAGGGTCGTCCAGCTCTCCCGCGCCTGCGCAGTGGGGTGGGGGCCAGCCAGCGCGCCCGCGCATGCGCAGTGGGGGTGGGGGGGTCCGTCCAGCTCTCCCGCGCATGCGCAGTGGGGTGGGGTCCCGGCCAGGGCGCCCGCGCATGCGCAGTAGGTGGTTGGGGGGGTGGGGGGGGGCCAACAGCCTGCCGGCGCATGCGCAGTGGGGGTGGGGGGGGCCCAGCGTGCCGGCGCATGCGCAGTGGGGGTGGGGGGGCCGGCAGGCGCACCGCGCATGCGCAGTGGGGGTGGGGGGGCCGTCCAGCTCTCCCGCGCATGCGCAGTGAGGTGGGGGCCCGGCCAGCGCGCCCGCGCATGCGCAGTGGGGGTGGGGGGGGCCGGCAGGCGCCCGCGCATGCGCAGTGGTGGTGGGGGAGCCGTCCAGCTCTCTCGCGCATGCGCAGTGGGGTGGGGGCCCGGCCAGGGCGCCCGCGCATGCGCAGTGGGGTGGGGGGGCCCAGCCTGGGGGTGCCTTTTGTTCTGGTCCTCCGTGGGGCTGCCTTGAGAGCGGAATCAAGGTTGGAAAAGACCTCGGAGATCACTGAGTGCAACCAGCACCAGCACGGCCACCGCTGACCACGTCCATGCCATGCCACAGCCACAGGTGTTGGAGCACTCCCAGGGGTGGGCACTCCAAACCTCCCTGGGCGGCTGTGCCAAGGCCTGAGCGCCCTTTCCATGGAGGAATTTCCCCAATATCCACCCTGAGCCTCCCCTGGCCCAGCCTGAGGCCGTTCCCTCTCCTCCTGTCCCTGTTCCCTGGGAGCAGAACCCGACCCCCCCGGCTGCCCCCTCCTGTCAGGGGCTTGTGCAGAGCCACAAGGTCCCGCCTGAGCCTCCTTTGCTGCAGGCTGTGCCCCTTTCCCAGCTCTCTCAGGAACTCTCCAGCCCCTTGCCAGCTCCGTTCCCTTGCCTGGACTCGCTCCAGCCCCTCCGTGTCCCTCTTGTCCCAGAGGTGCTGCCAGCACTGCAGGTGCCCCAGCAGTGCCAGCACAGGGATGGGCCCGGAGCGCCTGCGCATGCTCAGTGGTGTGGGGGGCCGGCCAGCGCGCCCGCGCATGCGCAGTGGGGAGGGGGGGGCCGTCCAGCTCGCCCGCGTATGCGCAGTGGGAGGGGGGGCTGGGGCCAGCGCGCCCGCGCATGCGCAGTTGGGGGTGGGGTGTGGCCATAGCGCCAGCTCATGCGCAGTGGTGTGGGGGGCCGTCCAGCTCTCCCGCGCATGCGCAGTGGTGTGGGGGGCCGGCCAGCGCGCCCGCGCATGCGCAGTGGGTTGGGCGGGCCGGCCAGCGCCCCCGCGCTTGCGGAGTGTGGTGGGGGGGGGCCCAGCGCGCCCACGCATGCGCAGTGGGAGGGGCGGTAGGGCCAGCGCACCCGCGCATGCGCAGTGGGGAGGAGGGCCGGCCGATGCGCCCGCGCATGCGCAGTCCGGGGGGGGGGGGACCAGCCTGGGGGTTAGGGTTAGGGTTATGCCTGGGGTTAGGATTGAGAAAACCACAAAGCCAGGAGACCCAGGCACACTAACCATGCAAAAGACCTACCAAGGTGACAGCAGCATATCCAAAACTTTGCTCCCTCTTGGTCATTCTGCTCAGAACTCGCCACAGCCTAAGGCCAAGTTTCTGGCTTGAGCTAGGGTTAGGGTTTGGTTTAGGGTTAGGCTTAAGGTTAGGCTTACGCCTAGGGTTAGGGTTGAGGAAACCACAAAGCCAGGCGCTCCAGGCGCGCTCACCTTGTGAAAGGCATACCAAGGTGACCGCAGCACATCCAAAACCTTGCTCCCTCTTCTTCTTTCTGCAAGGGTTAGGGTTAGGGTTAGGGGCTCGGCACATCAAAACCTTGCTCCCTCTTACTCTTTCTGCTCAGAACTCACCACAGCCCAAAGCCCAGGTTTTGGCTCCGCCTAGGGTTAGGTTTGGGGTTTGGTTTAGGGTTAGGGTTAGGGTTAGGTTTACGCCTCGGGTTATGGTTGAGGAAACCACAAAGCCAGGAGCTCCAGGGACACTGATCATGCGAAAGGCAGGCCAAGTTAAGCACGGCACATCCAAAACCTTGCTCCCTCTTCTTCTTTCTGCAAGGGTTATGGTTAGGGTTAGGGGCTCGGGTTTGGGTTAGGCTTAGGGGTTAGGGTTATGCCTAGGCTTAGGATTGAGAAAACCACAAAGCCAGGAGACCCAGGGACACTGACCATACAAAAGGTAGGCCAACTTAAGCATGGCATATCAAAACCTTCCTCCCTCTTCCTCTTTCTGCTCGGAACTCACCACAGACCGATGACCGATTAGTGGCTCAATCTATCGTTAGAGTTAGGTTTAGGCGTTCTCCTAGGATTAGGGTTGAGAAAACCACAAAGCCAGGAGCTCCAGGGATACGCAGCATGCAAAAGGCATACCAAGGTGAGGAGGACACAGCCCAAACCTTGCTCCCTCTTTGTCTTTCTGCTCAGAACTTGCCACAACACTCTGCCGGATTTCTGGCTCAAGGTAGGGTTAGGGATAGGGTTACGCCTTGGGTTAGGGTTAGGGTTAGGGGTTAGGGTTACGCCTAGGGTTAAGGTTGAGAAAACCACAAAGCCAGGAGTTCCAGGGATACTCACCATGCAAAAGGCAGGCCAAGTTGAACGTAGCACATCCAAATCCTTGCTCCCTCTACGTCATTCTGCTCGGAACTCACCACAGCCCAATGCCTGATTTCTGCCTCAGTCTAGGGTTAGGGTTATGCCGAGGGTTAGGGTTATGCCTAGGGTTAGGGTTCACAAAACCACAAAGCCAGGAGCTCCAGGGATACTCACCATGCAAAAGGCAGGCCAAGTTGAGCGTAGCACATCCAAATCCCCTCTCCCTCTTTGTCATTATGCTCGGAACTCACCACAGCCCAATGCCCGATTACTGGCTCAGTCTAGGGTTAGGCTTAGGGCTAGGGTTAGGGTTATGCCTAGGGTTAGGGTTCACAAAACCACAAAGCCAGGAGCTCCAGGGATACTCCCCATGCAAAAGGCAGGCCAAGTTGAGCGTAGCACATCCAAATCCTTGCTCCCTCTTCGTCATTCTGCTCGGAACTCCCCACAGCCCAATGCCCGATTTCTGCCTCAGTCTAGGGTTAGGCTTAGGGCTAGGGTTAGGGTTATGCCTAGGGTTAGGGTTCAGAAAACCACAAAGCCAGGAGCTCCAGGGATACTCCCCATGCAAAAGGCAGGCCAAGTTGAGCGTAGCACATCCAAATCCTTGCTCGCTCTTCGTCATTCTGCTCGGAACTCCCCACAGCCCAATGCCCGATTACTGGCTCAGTCTAGGGTTAGGCTTAGGGCTAGGGTTAGGGTTATGCCTAGGGTTAGGGTTCACAAAACCACAAAGCCAGGAGCTCCAGGGATACTCACCATGCAAAAGGCAGGCCAAGTTGAGCGTAGCACATCCAAATCCTTGCTCCCTCTTCGTCATTCTGCTCGGAACTCCCCACAGCCCAATGCCCGATTTCTGCCTCAGTCTAGGGTTAGGCTTAGGGCTAGGGTTAGGGTTATGCCTAGGGTTAGGGTTCACAAAACCACAAAGCCAGGAGCTCCAGGGATACTCACCATGCAAAAGGCAGGCCAAGTTGAGTGTAGCACATCCAAATCCTTGCTCCCTCTTCGTCATTCTGCTCGGAACTCCCCACAGCCCAATGCCCGATTACTGCCTCAGTCTAGGGTTAGGCTTAGGGCTAGGGTTAGGGTTATGCCTAGGGTTAGGGTTCACAAAACCACAAAGCCAGGAGCTCCAGGGATACTCCCCATGCAAAAGGCAGGCCGAGTTGAGCGTAGCACATCCAAATCCTTGCTCCCTCTTTGTCATTATGCTCGCAACTCACCACAGCCCAATGCCCGATTACTGGCTCAGTCTAGGGTTAGGCTTAGGGCTAGGGTTAGGGTTATGCCTAGGGTTAGGGTTCACAAAACCACAAAGCCAGGAGCTCCAGGGATACTCCCCATGCAAAAGGCAGGCCAAGTTGAGCGTAGCACATCCAAATCCTTGCTCCCTCTTTGTCATTCTGCTCGGAACTCCCCACAGCCCAATGCCCGATTACTGCCTCAGTCTAGGGTTAGGCTTAGGGCTAGGGTTAGGGTTATGCCTAGGGTTAGGGTTCAGAAAACCACAAAGCCGGGAGCTCCAGGGATACTCACCATGCAAAAGGCAGGCCAAGTTGAGCGTAGCACATCCAAATCCTTGCTCCCTCTTCTTCATTCTGCTCGGAACTCACCACGGCCCAATGCCCGATTACTGCCTCAGTCTAGGGTTAGGCTTAGGGCTAGGGTTAGGGTTATGCCTAGGGTTAGGGTTCACAAAACCACAAAGCCAGGAGCTCCAGGGACACTGATCATGCGAAAGGCAGGCCAAGTTAAGCACGGCACATCCAAAACCTTGCTCCCTCTTTGTCATTCTGCTCGGAACTCACCACAGCCCAATGCCCGATTACTGGCTCAGTCTAGGGTTAGGCTTAGGGCTAGGGTTAGGGTTATGCCTAGGGTTAGGGTTCAGAAAACCACAAAGCCAGGAGCTCCAGGGATACTCACCATGCAAAAGGCAGGCCAAGTTGAGTGTAGCACATCCAAATCCCCTCTCCCTCTTTGTCATTCTCCTCGGAACTCCCCACAGCCCAATGCCCGATTACTGGCTCAGTCTAGGGTTAGGCTTAGGGCTAGGGTTAGGGTTATGCCTAGGGTTAGGGTTCAGAAAACCACAAAGCCAGGAGCTCCAGGGATACTCCCCATGCAAAAGGCAGGCCGAGTTGAGCGTAGCACATCCAAATCCTTGCTCCCTCTTTGTCATTCTGCTCGGAACTCACCACAGCCCAATGCCCGATTACTGCCTCAGTCTAGGGTTAGGCTTAGGGCTAGGGTTAGGGTTATGCCTAGGGTTAGGGTTCACAAAACCACAAAGCCAGGAGCTCCAGGGATACTCACCATGCAAAAGGCAGGCCAAGTTGAGCGTAGCACATCCAAATCCTTGCTCCCTCTTTGTCATTCTGCTCGGAACTCCCCACAGCCCAATGCCAGATTACTGGCTCAGTCTAGGGTTAGGCTTAGGGCTAGGGTTAGGGTTATGCCTAGGGTTAGGGTTCAGAAAACCACAAAGCCAGGAGCTCCAGGGACACTGATCATGCGAAAGGCAGGCCAAGTTAAGCACGGCACATCCAAAACCTTGCTCCCTCTTCTTCTTTCTGCAAGGGTTAGGGTTAGGGGCTCGGGTTAGGGTTAGGGGTTAGGGTTAGGGGTAGGGTTAGGGTTTTGACTAGGGTTAGGATTGAGAAAACCACAAAGCCAGGGGACCCAGGCACACTAAGCATGCAAAAGCCAGGCCAAGTTGAGCGTAGCACATACAAATCCCCTCTCCCTCTTCGTCATTCTGCTCGGAACTCACCACAGCCCAATGCCCGATTACTGGCTCAGTCTAGGGTTAGGCTTAGGGCTAGGGTTAGGGTTATGCCTAGGGTTAGGGTTCACAAAACCACAAAGCCAGGAGCTCCAGGGATACTCACCATGCAAAAGGCAGGCCAAGTTGAGCGTAGCACATCCAAATCCTTGCTCCCTCTTCGTCATTCTGCTCGGAACTCACCACAGCCCAATGCCCGATTACTGCCTCAGTCTAGGGTTAGGCTTAGGGCTAGGGTTAGGGTTATGCCTAGGGTTATGGTTCACAAAACCACAAAGCCAGGAGCTCCAGGGATACTCCCCATGCAAAAGGCAGGCCAAGTTGAGCGTAGCACATCCAAATCCTTGCTCCCTCTTCGTCATTCTGCTCGGAACTCCCCACAGCCCAATGCCCGATTTCTGCCTCAGTCTAGGGTTAGGCTTAGGGCTAGGGTTAGGGTTATGCCTAGGGTTAGGGTTCACAAAACCACAAAGCCAGGAGCTCCAGGGATACTCCCCATGCAAAAGGCAGGCCAAGTTGAGCGTAGCACATCCAAATCCTTGCTCCCTCTTCGTCATTCTGCTCGGAACTCACCACAGCCCAATGCCCGATTACTGGCTCAGTCTAGGGTTAGGCTTAGGGCTAGGGTTAGGGTTATGCCTAGGGTTAGGGTTCAGAAAACCACAAAGCCAGGAGCTCCAGGGATACTCACCATGCAAAAGGCAGGCCAAGTTGAGCGTAGCACATCCAAATCCTTGCTCCCTCTTCTTCATTCTGCTCGGAACTCACCACAGCCCAATGCCCGATTACTGCCTCAGTCTAGGGTTAGGCTTAGGGCTAGGGTTAGGGTTATGCCTAGGGTTAGGGTTCACAAAACCACAAAGCCAGGAGCTCCAGGGATACTCACCATGCAAAAGGCAGGCCAAGTTGAGCGTAGCACATCCAAATCCTTGCTCCCTCTTCGTCATTCTGCTCGGAACTCACCACAGCCCAATGCCCGATTACTGGCTCAGTCTAGGGTTAGGCTTAGGGCTAGGGTTAGGGTTATGCCTAGGGTTATGGTTCACAAAACCACAAAGCCAGGAGCTCCAGGGATACTCCCCATGCAAAAGGCAGGCCAAGTTGAGCGTAGCACATCCAAATCCTTGCTCCCTCTTCGTCATTCTGCTCGGAACTCACCACAGCCCAATGCCCGATTACTGGCTCAGTCTAGGGTTAGGCTTAGGGCTAGGGTTAGGGTTATGCCTAGGGTTAGGGTTCAGAAAACCACAAAGCCAGGAGCTCCAGGGATACTCACCATGCAAAAGGCAGGCCAAGTTGAGCGTAGCACATACAAATCCCCTCTCCCTCTTCGTCATTCTGCTCGGAACTCACCACAGCCCAATGCCTGATTACTGGCTCAGTCTAGGGTTAGGCTTAGGGCTAGGGTTAGGGTTATGCCTAGGGTTAGGGTTCACAAAACCACAAAGCCAGGAGCTCCAGGGATACTCACCATGCAAAAGGCAGGCCAAGTTGAGCGTAGCACATCCAAATCCTTGCTCCCTCTTCTTCATTCTGCTCGGAACTCACCACAGCCCAATGCCCGATTACTGGCTCAGTCTAGGGTTAGGCTTAGGGCTAGGGTTAGGGTTATGCCTAGGGTTAGGGTTCAGAAAACCACAAAGCCAGGAGCTCCAGGGATACTCACCATGCAAAAGGCAGGCCAAGTTGAGCGTAGCACATCCAAATCCTTGCTCCCTCTTCTTCATTCTGCTCGGAACTCAGCACGGCCCAATGCCCGATTACTGCCTCAATCTAGGGTTAGGCTTAGGGCTAGGGTTAGGGTTATGCCTAGGGTTAGGGTTCAGAAAACCACAAAGCCAGGAGCTCCAGGGACACTGATCATGCGAAAGGCAGGCCAAGTTAAGCACGGCACATCCAAAACCTTGCTCCCTCTTTGTCATTCTGCTCGGAACTCACCACAGCCCAATGCCCGATTTCTGCCTCAGTCTAGGGTTAGGCTTAGGGCTAGGGTTAGGGTTATGCCTAGGGTTAGGGTTCAGAAAACCACAAAGCCAGGAGCTCCAGGGATACTCACCATGCAAAAGGCAGGCCAAGTTGAGCGTAGCACATCCAAATCCCCTCTCCCTCTTTGTCATTCTCCTCGGAACTCCCCACAGCCCAATGCCCGATTACTGGCTCAGTCTAGGGTTAGGCTTAGGGCTAGGGTTAGGGTTATGCCTAGGGTTAGGGTTCAGAAAACCACAAAGCCAGGAGCTCCAGGGATACTCCCCATGCAAAAGGCAGGCCAAGTTGAGCGTAGCACATCCAAATCCTTGCTCCCTCTTCGTCATTCTGCTCGGAACTGCCCACAGCCCAATGCCCGATTACTGGCTCAGTCTAGGGTTAGGCTTAGGGCTAGGGTTAGGGTTATGCCTAGGGTTAGGGTTCACAAAACCACAAAGCCAGGAGCTCCAGGGATACTCCCCATGCAAAAGGCAGGCCAAGTTGAGCGTAGCACATCCAAATCCTTGCTCCCTCTTCGTCATTCTGCTCGGAACTCCCCACAGCCCAATGCCCGATTACTGGCTCAGTCTAGGGTTAGGCTTAGGGCTAGGGTTAGGGTTATGCCTAGGGTTAGGCTTCAGAAAACCACAAAGCCAGGAGCTCCAGGGATACTCACCATGCAAAAGGCAGGCCAAGTTGTGCGTAGCACATCCAAATCCCATCTCCCTCTTTGTCATTCTGCTCGGAACTCTCCACAGCCCAATGCCCGATTTCTGCCTCAGTCTAGGGTTAGGCTTAGGGCTAGGGTTAGGGTTCTGCCTCAGGTTAGGGTTCAGAAAACCACAAAGCCAGGAGCTCCAGGGATATTCACCATGCAAAAGGCAGGCCAAGTTGAGCGTAGCACATCCAAATCCTTGCTCCCTCTTCTTCATTCTGCTCGGAACTCCCCACAGCCCAATGCCCGATTTCTGCCTCAGTCTAGGGTTAGGCTTAGGGCTAGGGTTAGGGTTATGCCTAGGGTTAGGGTTCACAAAACCACAAAGCCAGGAGCTCCAGGGATACTCACCATGCAAAAGGCAGGCCAAGTTGAGTGTAGCACATTCAAATCCTTGCTCCGTCTTCGTCATTCTGCTCGGAACTCCCCACAGCCCAATGCCCGATTACTGGCTCAGTCTAGGGTTAGGCTTAGGGCTAGGGTTAGGGTTATGCCTAGGGTTAGGGTTCACAAAACCACAAAGCCAGGAGCTCCAGGGATACTCACCATGCAAAAGGCAGGCCAAGTTGAGCGTAGCACATCCAAATCCTTGCTCCCTCTTCGTCATTCTGCTCGGAACTCCCCACAGCCCAATGCCCGATTTCTGCCTCAGTCTAGGGTTAGGCTTAGGGCTAGGGTTAGGGTTATGCCTAGGGTTAGGGTTCACAAAACCACAAAGCCAGGAGCTCCAGGGATACTCACCATGCAAAAGGCAGGCCAAGTTGAGTGTAGCACATCCAAATCCTTGCTCCCTCTTCGTCATTCTGCTCGGAACTCCCCACAGCCCAATGCCCGATTACTGCCTCAGTCTAGGGTTAGGCTTAGGGCTAGGGTTAGGGTTATGCCTAGGGTTAGGGTTCACAAAACCACAAAGCCAGGAGCTCCAGGGATACTCACCATGCAAAAGGCAGGCCGAGTTGAGCGTAGCACATCCAAATCCTTGCTCCCTCTTTGTCATTATGCTCGCAACTCACCACAGCCCAATGCCCGATTACTGCCTCAGTCTAGGGTTAGGCTTAGGGCTAGGGTTAGGGTTATGCCTAGGGTTAGGGTTCAGAAAACCACAAAGCCAGGAGCTCCAGGGATACTCCCCATGCAAAAGGCAGGCCAAGTTGAGCGTAGCACATCCAAATCCTTGCTCCCTCTTTGTCATTCTGCTCGGAACTCCCCACAGCCCAATGCCAGATTACTGGCTCAGTCTAGGGTTAGGCTTAGGGCTAGGGTTAGGGTTATGCCTAGGGTTAGGGTTCAGAAAACCACAAAGCCAGGAGCTCCAGGGACACTGATCATGCGAAAGGCAGGCCAAGTTGAGCACGGCACATCCAAAACCTTGCTCCCTCTTCTTCTTTCTGCAAGGGTTAGGGTTAGGGGCTCGGGTTAGGGTTAGGGGTTAGGGTTAGGGATAAGGTTAGGGTTAGGGTTTTGACTAGGGTTAGGATTGAGAAAACCACAAAGCCAGGGGACCCAGGCACACTAAGCATGCAAAAGGCAGGCCAAGTTGAGCGTAGCACATCCAAATCCTTGCTCCCTCTTTGTCATTCTGCTCGGAACTCCCCACAGCCCAATGCCCGATTTCTGGCTCAGTCTAGGGTTAGGCTTAGGGCTAGGGTTAGGGTTATGCCTAGGGTTAGGGTTCACAAAACCACAAAGCCAGGAGCTCCAGGGATACTCACCATGCAAAAGGCAGGCCAAGTTGAGTGTAGCACATCCAAATCCTTGCTCCCTCTTCGTCATTCTGCTCGGAACTCCCCACAGCCCAATGCCCGATTTCTGCTTCAGTCTAGGGTTAGGCTTAGGGCTAGGGTTAGGGTTATGCCTAGGGTTAGGGTTATGCCTAGGGTTAGGGTTCACAAAACCACAAAGCCAGGAGCTCCAGGGATACCATGCAAAAGGCAGGCCAACTTGAGCGTAGCACATCCAAATCCTTGCTCCCTCTTTGTCATTCTGCTCGGAACTTCCCACAGCCCAATGCCCGATTACTGGCTCAGTCTAGGGTTAGGCTTAGGGCTAGGGTTAGGGTTATGCCTAGGGTTAGGGTTCACAAAACCACAAAGCCAGGAGCTCCAGGGATACTCACCATGCAAAAGGCAGGCCAAGTTGAGCGTAGCACATCCAAATCCTTGCTCCCTCTTCGTCATTCTGCTCGGAACTCCCCACAGCCCAATGCCCGATTTCTGCCTCAGTCTAGGGTTAGGCTTAGGGCTAGGGTTAGGGTTATGCCTAGGGTTAGGCTTCACAAAACCACAAAGCCAGGAGCTCCAGGGATACTCACCATGCAAAAGGCAGGCCAAGTTGAGTGTAGCACATCCAAATCCTTGCTCCGTCTTCGTCATTCTGCTCGGAACTCCCCACAGCCCAATGCCCGATTACTGGCTCAGTCTAGGGTTAGGCTTAGGGCTAGGGTTAGGGTTATGCCTAGGGTTAGGGTTCAGAAAACCACAAAGCCAGGAGCTCCAGGGATACTCACCATGCAAAAGGCAGGCCAAGTTGAGCGTAGCACATCCAAATCCTTGCTCCCTCTTCGTCATTCTGCTCGGAACTCCCCACAGCCCAATGCCCGATTTCTGCCTCAGTCTAGGGTTAGGCTTAGGGCTAGGGTTAGGGTTATGCCTAGGGTTAGGGTTCACAAAACCACAAAGCCAGGAGCTCCAGGGATACTCACCATGCAAAAGGCAGGCCAAGTTGAGTGTAGCACATCCAAATCCTTGCTCCCTCTTCGTCATTCTGCTCGGAACTCCCCACAGCCCAATGCCCGATTACTGCCTCAGTCTAGGGTTAGGCTTAGGGCTAGGGTTAGGGTTATGCCTAGGGTTAGGGTTCACAAAACCACAAAGCCAGGAGCTCCAGGGATACTCCCCATGCAAAAGGCAGGCCGAGTTGAGCGTAGCACATCCAAATCCTTGCTCCCTCTTTGTCATTATGCTCGCAACTCACCACAGCCCAATGCCCGATTACTGCCTCAGTCTAGGGTTAGGCTTAGGGCTAGGGTTAGGGTTATGCCTAGGGTTAGGGTTCAGAAAACCACAAAGCCAGGAGCTCCAGGGATACTCCCCATGCAAAAGGCAGGCCAAGTTGAGCGTAGCACATCCAAATCCTTGCTCCCTCTTTGTCATTCTGCTCGGAACTCCCCACAGCCCAATGCCAGATTACTGGCTCAGTCTAGGGTTAGGCTTAGGGCTAGGGTTAGGGTTATGCCTAGGGTTAGGGTTCAGAAAACCACAAAGCCAGGAGCTCCAGGGACACTGATCATGCGAAAGGCAGGCCAAGTTGAGCACGGCACATCCAAAACCTTGCTCCCTCTTCTTCTTTCTGCAAGGGTTAGGGTTAGGGGCTCGGGTTAGGGTTAGGGGTTAGGGTTAGGGGTAAGGTTAGGGTTAGGGTTTTGACTAGGGTTAGGATTGAGAAAACCACAAAGCCAGGGGACCCAGGCACACTAAGCATGCAAAAGGCAGGCCAAGTTGAGCGTAGCACATCCAAATCCTTGCTCCCTCTTTGTCATTCTGCTCGGAACTCCCCACAGCCCAATGCCCGATTTCTGCCTCAGTCTAGGGTTAGGCTTAGGGCTAGGGTTAGGGTTATGCCTAGGGTTAGGGTTCACAAAACCACAAAGCCAGGAGCTCCAGGGATACTCACCATGCAAAAGGCAGGCCAAGTTGAGTGTAGCACATCCAAATCCTTGCTCCCTCTTCGTCATTCTGCTCGGAACTCCCCACAGCCCAATGCCCGATTTCTGCTTCAGTCTAGGGTTAGGCTTAGGGCTAGGGTTAGGGTTATGCCTAGGGTTAGGGTTATGCCTAGGGTTAGGGTTCACAAAACCACAAAGCCAGGAGCTCCAGGGATACCATGCAAAAGGCAGGCCAACTTGAGCGTAGCACATCCAAATCCTTGCTCCCTCTTTGTCATTCTGCTCGGAACTTCCCACAGCCCAATGCCCGATTACTGGCTCAGTCTAGGGTTAGGCTTAGGGCTAGGGTTAGGGTTATGCCTAGGGTTAGGGTTCACAAAACCACAAAGCCAGGAGCTCCAGGGATACTCACCATGCAAAAGGCAGGCCAAGTTGAGCGTAGCACATCCAAATCCTTGCTCCCTCTTCGTCATTCTGCTCGGAACTCCCCACAGCCCAATGCCCGATTTCTGCCTCAGTCTAGGGTTAGGCTTAGGGCTAGGGTTAGGGTTATGCCTAGGGTTAGGCTTCACAAAACCACAAAGCCAGGAGCTCCAGGGATACTCACCATGCAAAAGGCAGGCCAAGTTGAGTGTAGCACATCCAAATCCTTGCTCCGTCTTCGTCATTCTGCTCGGAACTCCCCACAGCCCAATGCCCGATTACTGCCTCAGTCTAGGGTTAGGCTTAGGGCTAGGGTTAGGGTTATGCCTAGGGTTAGGGTTCACAAAACCACAAAGCCAGGAGCTCCAGGGATACTCCCCATGCAAAAGGCAGGCCGAGTTGAGTGTAGCACATCCAAATCCTTGCTCCCTCTTCGTCATTCTGCTCGGAACTCCCCACAGCCCAATGCCCGATTACTGGTTCAGTCTAGGTTTAGGCTTAGGGCTAGGGTTAGGGTTATGCCTAGGGTTAGGGTTCACAAAACCACAAAGCCAGGAGCTCCAGGGATACCATGCAAAAGGCAGGCCAAGTTGAGCGTAGCACATCCAAATCCTTGCTCCCTCTTCGTCATTCTGCTCGGAACTCCCCACAGCCCAATGCCCGATTACTGGCTCAGTCTAGGGTTAGGCTTAGGGCTAGGGTTAGGGTTATGCCTAGGGTTAGGGTTCAGAAAACCACAAAGCCAGGAGCTCCAGGGATACTCACCATGCAAAAGGCAGGCCAAGTTGAGCGTAGCACATCCAAATCCTTGCTCCCTCTTCGTCATTCTGCTCGGAACTCCCCACAGCCCAATGCCCGATTTCTGCCTCAGTCTAGGGTTAGGCTTAGGGCTAGGGTTAGGGTTATGCCTAGGGTTAGGGTTCACAAAACCACAAAGCCAGGAGCTCCAGGGATACTCACCATGCAAAAGGCAGGCCAAGTTGAGTGTAGCACATCCAAATCCTTGCTCCCTCTTTGTCATTCTGCTCGGAACTCCCCACAGCCCAATGCCCGATTACTGGCTCAGTCTAGGGTTAGGCTTAGGGCTAGGGTTAGGGTTATGCCTAGGGTTAGGGTTCACAAAACCACAAAGCCAGGAGCTCCAGGGATACTCCCCATGCAAAAGGCAGGCCGAGTTGAGCGTAGCACATCCAAAACCTTGCTCCCTCTTTGTCATTCTGCTCGCAACTCACCACAGCCCAATGCCCGATTACTGGCTCAGTCTAGGGTTAGGCTTAGGGCTAGGGTTAGGGTTATGCCTAGGGTTAGGGTTCACAAAACCACAAAGCCAGGAGCTCCAGGGATACTCACCATGCAAAAGGCAGGCCAAGTTGAGCGTAGCACATCCAAATCCTTGCTCCCTCTTTGTCATTCTGCTCGGAACTCCCCACAGCCCAATGCCAGATTACTGGCTCAGTCTAGGGTTAGGCTTAGGGCTAGGGTTAGGGTTATGCCTAGGGTTAGGGTTCAGAAAACCACAAAGCCAGGAGCTCCAGGGACACTGATCATGCGAAAGGCAGGCCAAGTTGAGCACGGCACATCCAAAACCTTGCTCCCTCTTCTTCTTTCTGCAAGGGTTAGGGTTAGGGGCTCGGGTTAGGGTTAGGGGTTAGGGTTAGGGGTATGGTTAGGGTTAGGGTTTTGACTAGGGTTAGGATTGAGAAAACCACAAAGCCAGGGGACCCAGGCACACTAAGCATGCAAAAGCCAGGCCAAGTTGAGCGTAGCACATCCAAATCCCCTCTCCCTCTTCGTCATTCTGCTCAGAACTCACCACGGCCCAATGCCCGATTACTGGCTCAGTCTAGGGTTAGGCTTAGGGCTAGGGTTAGGGTTATGCCTAGGGTTAGGGTTCAGAAAACCACAAAGCCAGGAGCTCCAGGGATACTCACCATGCAAAAGGCAGGCCAAGTTGTGCGTAGCACATCCAAATCCCCTCTCCCTCTTTGTCATTCTGCTCGGAACTCTCCACAGCCCAATGCCCGATTTCTGCCTCAGTCTAGGGTTAGGCTTAGGGCTAGGGTTAGGGTTCTGCCTCAGGTTAGGGTTTAGAAAACCACAAAGCCAGGAGCTCCAGGGATACTCACCATGCAAAAGGCAGGCCAAGTTGAGCGTAGCACATCCAAATCCTTGCTCCCTCTTTGTCATTCTGCTCGGAACTCCCCACAGCCCAATGCCCGATTTCTGGCTCAGTCTAGGGTTAGGCTTAGGGCTAGGGTTAGGGTTATGCCTAGGGTTAGGGTTCACAAAACCACAAAGCCAGGAGCTCCAGGGATACTCACCATGCAAAAGGCAGGCCAAGTTGAGTGTAGCACATCCAAATTCTTGCTCCGTCTTCGTCATTCTGCTCGGAACTCCCCACAGCCCAATGCCCGATTTCTGCTTCAGTCTAGGGTTAGGCTTAGGGCTAGGGTTAGGCTTAGGGCTAGGGTTAGGGTTATGCCTAGGGTTAGGGTTCACAAAACCACAAAGCCAGGAGCTCCAGGGATACTCACCATGCAAAAGGCAGGCCAAGTTGAGTGTAGCACATCCAAATCCTTGCTCCCTCTTCGTCATTCTGCTCGGAACTCCCCACAGCCCAATGCCCGATTACTGCCTCAGTCTAGGGTTAGGCTTAGGGCTAGGGTTAGGGTTATGCCTAGGGTTAGGGTTCACAAAACCACAAAGCCAGGAGCTCCAGGGATACTCACCATGCAAAAGGCAGGCCAAGTTGAGCGTAGCACATCCAAATCCTTGCTCCCTCTTCGTCATTCTGCTCGGAACTCCCCACAGCCCAATGCCCGATTTCTGCCTCAGTCTAGGGTTAGGCTTAGGGCTAGGGTTAGGGTTATGCCTAGGGTTAGGGTTCACAAAACCACAAAGCCAGGAGCTCCAGGGATACTCACCATGCAAAAGGCAGGCCAAGTTGAGCGTAGCACATCCAAATCCTTGCTCCCTCTTTGTCATTCTGCTCGGAACTCCCCACAGCCCAATGCCAGATTACTGGCTCAGTCTAGGGTTAGGCTTAGGGCTAGGGTTAGGGTTATGCCTAGGGTTAGGGTTCAGAAAACCACAAAGCCAGGAGCTCCAGGGACACTGATCATGCGAAAGGCAGGCCAAGTTGAGCACGGCACATCCAAAACCTTGCTCCCTCTTCTTCTTTCTGCAAGGGTTAGGGTTAGGGGCTCGGGTTAGGGTTAGGGGTTAGGGTCAGGGGTAGGGTTAGGGTTAGGGTTTTGACTAGGGTTAGGATTGAGAAAACCACAAAGCCAGGGGACCCAGGCACACTAAGCATGCAAAAGGCAGGCCAAGTTAAGCACGGCACATCCAAATCCTTGCTCCCTCTTTGTCATTCTGCTCGGAACTCCCCACAGCCCAATGCCCGATTTCTGCCTCAGTCTAGGGTTAGGCTTAGGGCTAGGGTTAGGGTTATGCCTAGGGTTAGGGTTCACAAAACCACAAAGCCAGGAGCTCCAGGGATACTCACCATGCAAAAGGCAGGCCAAGTTGAGTGTAGCACATCCAAATCCTTGCTCCGTCTTCGTCATTCTGCTCGGAACTCCCCACAGCCCAATGCCCGATTTCTGCTTCAGTCTAGGGTTAGGCTTAGGGCTAGGGTTAGGGTTATGCCTAGGGTTAGGGTTATGCCTAGGGTTAGGGTTCAGAAAACCACAAAGCCAGGAGCTCCAGGGATACTCACCATGCAAAAGGCAGGCCAAGTTGAGTGTAGCACATCCAAATTCTTGCTCCGTGTTCGTCATTCTGCTCGGAACTCCCCACAGCCCAATGCCCGATTTCTGCTTCAGTCTAGGGTTAGGCTTAGGGCTAGGGTTAGGCTTAGGGCTAGGGTTAGGGTTCTGCCTAGGGTTAGGGTTCACAAAACCACAAAGCCAGGAGCTCCAGGGATACTCACCATGCAAAAGGCAGGCCAAGTTGAGTGTAGCACATCCAAATCCTTGCTCCCTCTTCGTCATTCTGCTCGGAACTCCCCACAGCCCAATGCCCGATTACTGGCTCAGTCTAGGGTTAGGCTTAGGGCTAGGGTTAGGGTTATGCCTAGGGTTAGGGTTCACAAAACCACAAAGCCAGGAGCTCCAGGGATACTCACCATGCAAAAGGCAGGCCAAGTTGAGTGTAGCACATCCAAATCCTTGCTCCCTCTTCGTCATTCTGCTCGGAACTCCCCACAGCCCAATGCCCGATTACTGGCTCAGTCTAGGGTTAGGCTTAGGGCTAGGGTTAGGGTTATGCCTAGGGTGAGGGTTCACAAAACCACAAAGCCAGGAGCTCCAGGGATACTCCCCATGCAAAAGGCAGGCCGAGTTGAGTGTAGCACATCCAAATCCTTGCTCCCTCTTCGTCATTCTGCTCGGAACTCCCCACAGCCCAATGCCCGATTACTGGCTCAGTCTAGGGTTAGGCTTAGGGCTAGGGTTAGGGTTATGCCTAGGGTTAGGGTTCACAAAACCACAAAGCCAGGAGCTCCAGGGATACTCACCATGCAAAAGGCAGGCCAAGTTGAGTGTAGCACATCCAAATCCTTGCTCCCTCTTTGTCATTATGCTCGCAACTCACCACAGCCCAATGCCCGATTACTGCCTCAGTCTAGGGTTAGGCTTAGGGCTAGGGTTAGGGTTATGCCTAGGGTTAGGGTTCAGAAAACCACAAAGCCAGGAGCTCCAGGGACACTGATCATGCGAAAGGCAGGCCAAGTTGAGCACGGCACATCCAAAACCTTGCTCCCTCTACTTCTTTCTGCAAGGGTTAGGGTTAGGGGCTCGGGTTAGGGTTACGGGTTAGAGTTAGGGGTAGGGTTAGGGTTAGGGTTTTGACTAGGGTTAGGATTCAGAAAACCACAAAGCCAGGGGACCCAGGCACACTAAGCATGCAAAAGGCAGGCCAAGTTGAGCGTAGCACATCCAAATCCCCTCTCCCTCTTCGTCATTCTGCTCAGAACTCACCACGGCCCAATGCCCGATTACTGGCTCAGTCTAGGGTTAGGCTTAGGGCTAGGGTTAGGGTTATGCCTAGGGTTAGGGTTCAGAAAACCACAAAGCCAGGAGCTCCAGGGATACTCACCATGCAAAAGGCAGGCCAAGTTGAGCGTAGCACATCCAAATCCCCTCTCCCTCTTTGTCATTCTCCTCGGAACTCCCCACAGCCCAATGCCCGATTACTGGCTCAGTCTAGGGTTAGGCTTAGGGCTAGGGTTAGGGTTATGCCTAGGGTTAGGGTTCAGAAAACCACAAAGCCAGGAGCTCCAGGGATACTCCCCATGCAAAAGGCAGGCCAAGTTGAGCGTAGCACATCCAAATCCTTGCTCCCTCTTTGTCATTCTGCTCGGAACTCACCACAGCCCAATGCCCGATTTCTGCCTCAGTCTAGGGTTAGGCTTAGGGCTAGGGTTAGGGTTATGCCTAGGGTTAGGGTTCAGAAAACCACAAAGCCAGGAGCTCCCGGGATACTCCCCATGCAAAAGGCAGGCCGAGTTGAGCGTAGCACATCCAAATCCTTGCTCCCTCTTTGTCATTATGCTCGGAACTCACCACAGCCCAATGCCCGATTACTGCCTCAGTCTAGGGTTAGGCTTAGGGCTAGGGTTAGGGTTATGCCTAGGGTTAGGGTTCACAAAACCACAAAGCCAGGAGCTCCAGGGATACTCACCATGCAAAAGGCAGGCCAAGTTGAGCGTAGCACATCCAAATCCTTGCTCCCTCTTTGTCATTCTGCTCGGAACTCCCCACAGCCCAATGCCAGATTACTGGCTCAGTCTAGGGTTAGGCTTAGGGCTAGGGTTAGGGTTATGCCTAGGGTTAGGGTTCACAAAACCACAAAGCCAGGAGCTCCAGGGACACTGATCATGCGAAAGGCAGGCCAAGTTAAGCACGGCACATCCAAAACCTTGCTCCCTCTTCTTCTTTCTGCAAGGGTTAGGGTTAGGGGCTCGGGTTAGGGTTAGGGGTTAGGGTTAGGGGTAGGGTTAGGGTTTGGGTTTTGACTAGGGTTAGGATTGAGAAAACCACAAAGCCAGGGGACCCAGGCACACTAAGCATGCAAAAGCCAGGCCAAGTTGAGCGTAGCACATACAAATCCCCTCTCCCTCTTCGTCATTCTGCTCGGAACTCACCACAGCCCAATGCCCGATTACTGCCTCAGTCTAGGGTTAGGCTTAGGGCTAGGGTTAGGGTTATGCCTAGGGTTAGGGTTCAGAAAACCACAAAGCCAGGAGTTCCAGGGATACTCACCATGCAAAAGGCAGGCCAAGTTGAGCGTAGCACATCCAAATCCCCTCTCCCTCTTTGTCATTCTCCTCGGAACTCCCCACAGCCCAATGCCCGATTACTGGCTCAGTCTAGGGTTAGGCTTAGGGCTAGGGTTAGGGTTATGCCTAGGGTTAGGGTTCAGAAAACCACAAAGCCAGGAGCTCCAGGGATACTCCCCATGCAAAAGGCAGGCCAAGTTGAGCGTAGCACATCCAAATCCTTGCTCCCTCTTTGTCATTATGCTCGGAACTCACCACAGCCCAATGCCTGATTACTGCCTCAGTCTAGGGTTAGGCTTAGGGCTAGGGTTAGGGTTATGCCTAGGGTTAGGGTTCACAAAACCACAAAGCCAGGAGCTCCAGGGATACTCCCCATGCAAAAGGCAGGCCAAGTTGAGCGTAGCACATCCAAATCCTTGCTCCCTCTTTGTCATTCTGCTCGGAACTCCCCACAGCCCAATGCCCGATTACTGCCTCAGTCTAGGGTTAGGCTTAGGGCTAGGGTTAGTGTTATGCCTAGGGTTAGGGTTCAGAAAACCACAAAGCCAGGAGCTCCAGGGACACTGATCATGCGAAAGGCAGGCCAAGTTAAGCACGGCACATCCAAAACCTTGCTCCCTCTTCTTCTTTCTGCAAGGGTTAGGGTTAGGGGCTCGGGTTAGGGTTAGGGTTAGGGTTAGGGGTAGGGTTAGGGTTTTGACTAGGGTTAGGATTGAGAAAACCACAGAGCCAGGGGACCCAGGCACACTAAGCATGCAAAAGCCAGGCCAAGTTGAGCGTAGCACATACAAATCCCCTCTCCCTCTTCGTCATTCTGCTCGGAACTCACCACAGCCCAATGCCCGATTACTGCCTCAGTCTAGGGTTAGGCTTAGGGCTAGGGTTAGGGTTATGCCTAGGGTTAGGGTTCACAAAACCACAAAGCCAGGAGCTCCAGGGATACTCACCATGCAAAAGGCAGGCCAAGTTGAGCGTAGCACATCCAAATCCTTGCTCCCTCTTCGTCATTCTGCTCGGAACTCACCACAGCCCAATGCCCGATTACTGCCTCAGTCTAGGGTTAGGCTTAGGGCTAGGGTTAGGGTTATGCCTAGGGTTATGGTTCACAAAACCACAAAGCCAGGAGCTCCAGGGATACTCCCCATGCAAAAGGCAGGCCAAGTTGAGCGTAGCACATCCAAATCCTTGCTCCCTCTTCGTCATTCTGCTCGGAACTCCCCACAGCCCAATGCCCGATTTCTGCCTCAGTCTAGGGTTAGGCTTAGGGCTAGGGTTAGGGTTATGCCTAGGGTTAGGGTTCACAAAACCACAAAGCCAGGAGCTCCAGGGATACTCACCATGCAAAAGGCAGGCCAAGTTGAGCGTAGCACATCCAAATCCCCTCTCCCTCTTCGTCATTCTGCTCGGAACTCACCACAGCCCAATGCCCGATTACTGGCTCAGTCTAGGGTTAGGCTTAGGGCTAGGGTTAGGGTTATGCCTAGGGTTAGGGTTCACAAAACCACAAAGCCAGGAGCTCCAGGGATACTCACCATGCAAAATGCAGGCCAAGTTGAGCGTAGCACATCCAAATCCTTGCTCCCTCTTCTTCATTCTGCTCGGAACTCCCCACAGCCCAATGCCCGATTACTGCCTCAGTCTAGGGTTAGGCTTAGGGCTAGGGTTAGGGTTATGCCTAGGGTTAGGGTTCAGAAAACCACAAAGCCAGGAGCTCCAGGGATACTCCCCATGCAAAAGGCAGGCCAAGTTGAGCGTAGCACATCCAAATCCTTGCTCCCTCTTCTTCATTCTGCTCGGAACTCACCACGGCCCAATGCCCGATTACTGCCTCTGTCTAGGGTTAGGCTTAGGGCTAGGGTTAGGGTTATGCCTAGGGTTAGGGTTCAGAAAACCACAAAGCCAGGAGCTCCAGGGACACTGATCATGCGAAAGGCAGGCCAAGTTAAGCACGGCACATCCAAAACCTTGCTCCCTCTTCTTCATTCTGCTCGGAACTCACCACAGCCCAATGCCCAATTACTGCCTCAGTCTAGGGTTAGGCTTAGGGCTAGGGTTAGGGTTATGCCTAGGGTTAGGGTTCAGAAAACCACAAAGCCAGGAGCTCCAGGGACACTGATCATGCGAAAGGCAGGCCAAGTTAAGCACGGCACATCCAAAACCTTGCTCCCTCTTCTTCTTTCTGCAAGGGTTAGGGTTAGGGGCTCGGGTTAGGGTTAGGGGTTAGGGTTAGGGGTAGGGTTAGGGTTAGGGTTTTGACTAGGGTTAGGATTCAGAAAACCACAAAGCCAGGGGACCCAGGCACACTAAGCATGCAAAAGGCAGGCCAAGTTGAGTGTAGCACATCCAAATCCCCTCTCCCTCTTCGTCATTCTGCTCAGAACTCACCACGGCCCAATGCCCGATTACTGGCTCAGTCTAGGGTTAGGCTTAGGGCTAGGGTTAGGGTTATGCCTAGGGTTAGGGTTCAGAAAACCACAAAGCCAGGAGCTCCAGGGACACTGATCATGCGAAAGGCAGGCCAAGTTAAGCACGGCACATCCAAAACCTTGCTCCCTCTTTGTCATTCTGCTCGGAACTCACCACAGCCCAATGCCCGATTACTGGCTCAGTCTAGGGTTAGGCTTAGGGCTAGGGTTAGGGTTATGCCTAGGGTTAGGGTTCATAAAACCACAAAGCCAGGAGCTCCAGGGATACTCACCATGCAAAAGGCAGGCCAAGTTGAGCGTAGCACATCCAAATCCCCTCTCCCTCTTTGTCATTCTCCTCGGAACTCCCCACAGCCCAATGCCCGATTACTGGCTCAGTCTAGGGTTAGGCTTAGGGCTAGGGTTAGGGTTATGCCTAGGGTTAGGGTTCAGAAAACCACAAAGCCAGGAGCTCCAGGGATACTCCCCATGCAAAAGGCAGGCCAAGTTGAGCGTAGCACATCCAAATCCTTGCTCCCTCTTTGTCATTCTGCTCGGAACTCACCACAGCCCAATGCCCGATTTCTGCCTCAGTCTAGGGTTAGGCTTAGGGCTAGGGTTAGGGTTATGCCTAGGGTTATGGTTCACAAAACCACAAAGCCAGGAGCTCCAGGGATACTCACCATGCAAAAGGCAGGCCAAGTTGAGCGTAGCACATCCAAATCCTTGCTCCCTCTTCGTCATTCTGCTCGGAACTCCCCACAGCCCAATGCCCGATTTCTGCCTCAGTCTAGGGTTAGGCTTAGGGCTAGGGTTAGGGTTATGCCTAGGGTTAGGGTTCACAAAACCACAAAGCCAGGAGCTCCAGGGATACTCACCATGCAAAAGGCAGGCCAAGTTGAGCGTAGCACATCCAAATCCTTGCTCCCTCTTCGTCATTCTGCTCGGAACTCACCACAGCCCAATGCCCGATTACTGGCTCAGTCTAGGGTTAGGCTTAGGGCTAGGGTTAGGGTTATGCCTAGGGTTAGGGTTCAGAAAACCACAAAGCCAGGAGCTCCAGGGATACTCCCCATGCAAAAGGCAGGCCGAGTTGAGCGTACCACATCCAAATCCTTGCTCCCTCTTCTTCATTCTGCTCGGAACTCACCACGGCCCAATGCCCGATTACTGCCTCAGTCTAGGGTTAGGCTTAGGGCTAGGGTTAGGGTTATGCCTAGGGTTAGGGTTCAGAAAACCACAAAGCCAGGAGCTCCAGGGATACTCCCCATGCAAAAGGCAGGCCAAGTTGAGCGTAGCACATCCAAATCCTTGCTCCCTCTTTGTCATTCTGCTCGGAACTCACCACGGCCCAATGCCCGATTACTGCCTCAGTCTAGGGTTAGGCTTAGGGCTAGGGTTAGGGTTATGCCTAGGGTTAGGGTTCAGAAAACCACAAAGCCAGGAGCTCCAGGGACACTGATCATGCGAAAGGCAGGCCAAGTTAAGCACGGCACATCCAAAACCTTGCTCCCTCTTCTTCTTTCTGCAAGGGTTAGGGTTAGGGGCTCGGGTTAGGGTTAGGGGTTAGGGTTAGGGGTAGGGTTAGGGTTAGGGTTTTGACTAGGGTTAGGATTCAGAAAACCACAAAGCCAGGGGACCCAGGCACACTAAGCATGCAAAAGGCAGGCCAAGTTGAGTGTAGCACATCCAAATCCCCTCTCCCTCTTCGTCATTCTGCTCAGAACTCACCACGGCCCAATGCCCGATTACTGGCTCAGTCTAGGGTTAGGCTTAGGGCTAGGGTTAGGGTTATGCCTAGGGTTAGGGTTCAGAAAACCACAAAGCCAGGAGCTCCAGGGACACTGATCATGCGAAAGGCAGGCCAAGTTAAGCACGGCACATCCAAAACCTTGCTCCCTCTTTGTCATTCTGCTCGGAACTCACCACAGCCCAATGCCCGATTACTGGCTCAGTCTAGGGTTAGGCTTAGGGCTAGGGTTAGGGTTATGCCTAGGGTTAGGGTTCAGAAAACCACAAAGCCAGGAGCTCCAGGGATACTCACCATGCAAAAGGCAGGCCAAGTTGAGCGTAGCACATCCAAATCCCCTCTCCCTCTTTGTCATTCTCCTCGGAACTCACCACAGCCCAATGCCCGATTACTGGCTCAGTCTAGGGTTAGGCTTAGGGCTAGGGTTAGGGTTATGCCTAGGGTTAGGGTTCAGAAAACCACAAAGCCAGGAGCTCCAGGGATACTCCCCATGCAAAAGGCAGGCCAAGTTGAGCGTAGCACATCCAAATCCTTGCTCCCTCTTTGTCATTCTGCTCGGAACTCACCACAGCCCCATGCCCGATTTCTGCCTCAGTCTAGGGTTAGGCTTAGGGCTAGGGTTAGGGTTATGCCTAGGGTTATGGTTCACAAAACCACAAAGCCAGGAGCTCCAGGGATACTCACCATGCAAAAGGCAGGCCAAGTTGAGCGTAGCACATCCAAATCCTTGCTCCCTCTTCGTCATTCTGCTCGGAACTCCCCACAGCCCAATGCCCGATTTCTGCCTCAGTCTAGGGTTAGGCTTAGGGCTAGGGTTAGGGTTATGCCTAGGGTTAGGTTTCACAAAACCACAAAGCCAGGAGCTCCAGGGATACTCCCCATGCAAAAGGCAGGCCAAGTTGAGCGTAGCACATCCAAATCCTTGCTCCCTCTTCGTCATTCTGCTCAGAACTCACCACAGCCCAATGCCCGATTACTGGCTCAGTCTAGGGTTAGGCTTAGGGCTAGGGTTAGGGTTATGCCTAGGGTTAGGGTTCAGAAAACCACAAAGCCAGGAGCTCCAGGGATACTCACCATGCAAAAGGCAGGCCAAGTTGAACGTAGCACATCCAAATTTTTGCTCCCTCTTCTTCATTCTGCTCGGAACTCACCACGGCCCAATGCCTGATTTCTGCCTCAGTCTAGGGTTAGGCTTAGGGCTAGGGTTAGGGTTATGCCTAGGGTTAGGGTTCAGAAAACCACAAAGCCAGGAGCTCCAGGGATACTCACCATGCAAAAGGCAGGCCAAGTTGAGCGTAGCACATCCAAATCCTTGCTCCCTCTTTGTCATTCTGCTCGGAACTCCCCACAGCCCAATGCCCGATTACTGCCTCAGTCTAGGGTTAGGCTTAGGGCTAGGGTTAGGGTTATGCCTAGGGTTATGGTTCACAAAACCACAAAGCCAGGAGCTCCAGGGATACTCCCCATGCAAAAGGCAGGCCAAGTTGAGCGTAGCACATCCAAATCCTTGCTCCCTCTTCTTCATTCTGCTCGGAACTCACCACGGCCCAATGCCCGATTACTGCCTCAGTCTAGGGTTAGGCTTAGGGCTAGGGTTAGGGTTATGCCTAGGGTTAGGGTTCAGAAAACCACAAAGCCAGGAGCTCCAGGGACACTGATCATGCGAAAGGCAGGCCAAGTTAAGCACGGCACATCCAAAACCTTGCTCCCTCTTCTTCATTCTGCTCGGAACTCACCACAGCCCAATGCCCGATTACTGCCTCAGTCTAGGGTTAGGCTTAGGGCTAGGGTTAGGGTTATGCCTAGGGTTAGGGTTCAGAAAACCACAAAGCCAGGAGCTCCAGGGACACTGATCATGCGAAAGGCAGGCCAAGTTAAGCACGGCACATCCAAAACCTTGCTCCCTCTTCTTCTTTCTGCAAGGGTTAGGGTTAGGGGCTCGGGTTAGGGTTAGGGGTTAGGGTTAGGGGTAGGGTTAGGGTTAGGGTTTTGACTAGGGTTAGGATTCAGAAAACCACAAAGCCAGGGGACCCAGGCACACTAAGCATGCAAAAGGCAGGCCAAGTTGAGTGTAGCACATCCAAATCCCCTCTCCCTCTTCGTCATTCTGCTCAGAACTCACCACGGCCCAATGCCCGATTACTGGCTCAGTCTAGGGTTAGGCTTAGGGCTAGGGTTAGGCTTAGGGCTAGGGTTAGGGTTATGCCTAGGGTTAGGGTTCAGAAAACCACAAAGCCAGGAGCTCCAGGGACACTGATCATGCGAAAGGCAGGCCAAGTTAAGCACGGCACATCCAAAACCTTGCTCCCTCTTTGTCATTCTGCTCGGAACTCACCACAGCCCAATGCCCGATTACTGGCTCAGTCTAGGGTTAGGCTTAGGGCTAGGGTTAGGGTTATGCCTAGGGTTAGGGTTCATAAAACCACAAAGCCAGGAGCTCCAGGGATACTCACCATGCAAAAGGCAGGCCAAGTTGAGCGTAGCACATCCAAATCCCCTCTCCCTCTTTGTCATTCTCCTCGGAACTCACCACAGCCCAATGCCCGATTACTGCCTCAGTCTAGGGTTAGGCTTAGGGCTAGGGTTAGGGTTATGCCTAGGGTTAGGGTTCACAAAACCACAAAGCCAGGAGCTCCAGGGATACTCCCCATGCAAAAGGCAGGCCAAGTTGAGTGTAGCACATCCAAATCCCATCTCCCTCTTCGTCATTCTGCTCGGAACTCCCCACAGCCCAATGCCCGATTACTGGCTCAGTCTAGGGTTAGGCTTAGGGCTAGGGTTAGGGTTATGCCTAGGGTTAGGGTTCACAAAACCACAAAGCCAGGAGCTCCAGGGATACTCACCATGCAAAAGGCAGGCCAAGTTGAGCGTAGCACATCCAAATCCCCTCTCCCTCTTCGTCATTCTGCTCGGAACTCACCACAGCCCAATGCCCGATTACTGGCTCAGTCTAGGGTTAGGCTTAGGGCTAGGGTTAGGGTTATGCCTAGGGTTAGGGTTCACAAAACCACAAAGCCAGGAGCTCCAGGGATACTCACCATGCAAAAGGCAGGCCAAGTTGAGCGTAGCACATCCAAATCCTTGCTCCCTCTTCGTCATTCTGCTCGGAACTCACCACAGCCCAATGCCCGATTACTGCCTCAGTCTCGGGTTAGGCTTAGGGCTAGGGTTAGGGTTATGCCTAGGGTTATGGTTCACAAAACCACAAAGCCAGGAGCTCCAGGGATACTCACCATGCAAAAGGCAGGCCAAGTTGAGCGTAGCACATCCAAATCCTTGCTCCCTCTTCGTCATTCTGCTCGGAACTCCCCACAGCCCAATGCCCGATTTCTGCCTCAGTCTAGGGTTAGGCTTAGGGCTAGGGTTAGGGTTATGCCTAGGGTTAGGGTTCACAAAACCACAAAGCCAGGAGCTCCAGGGATACTCACCATGCAAAAGGCAGGCCAAGTTGAGCGTAGCACATCCAAATCCTTGCTCCCTCTTCGTCATTCTGCTCGGAACTCACCACAGCCCAATGCCCGATTACTGGCTCAGTCTAGGGTTAGGCTTAGGGCTAGGGTTAGGGTTATGCCTAGGGTTAGGGTTCACAAAACCACAAAGCCAGGAGCTCCAGGGATACTCACCATGCAAAAGGCAGGCCAAGTTGAGCGTAGCACATCCAAATCCTTGCTCCCTCTTCTTCATTCTGCTCGGAACTCACCACGGCCCAATGCCCGATTACTGCCTCAGTCTAGGGTTAGGCTTAGGGCTAGGGTTAGGGTTATGCCTAGGGTTAGGGTTCAGAAAACCACAAAGCCAGGAGCTCCAGGGATACTCCCCATGCAAAAGGCAGGCCAAGTTGAGCGTAGCACATCCAAATCCTTGCTCCCTCTTCTTCATTCTGCTCGGAACTCACCACGGCCCAATGCCCGATTACTGCCTCAGTCTAGGGTTAGGCTTAGGGCTAGGGTTAGGGTTATGCCTAGGGTTAGGGTTCAGAAAACCACAAAGCCAGGAGCTCCAGGGACACTGATCATGCGAAAGGCAGGCCAAGTTAAGCACGGCACATCCAAAACCTTGCTCCCTCTTCTTCTTTCTGCAAGGGTTAGGGTTAGGGGCTCGGGTTAGGGTTAGGGGTTAGGGTTAGGGGTAGGGTTAGGGTTAGGGTTTTGACTAGGGTTAGGATTGAGAAAACTACAAAGCCAGGGGACCCAGGCACACTAAGCATGCAAAAGGCAGGCCAAGTTGAGCGTAGCACATCCAAATCCCCTCTCCCTCTTCGTCATTCTGCTCAGAACTCACCACGGCCCAATGCCCGATTACTGGCTCAGTCTAGGGTTAGGCTTAGGGCTAGGGTTAGGCTTAGGGCTAGGGTTAGGGTTATGCCTAGGGTTAGGGTTCAGAAAACCACAAAGCCAGGAGCTCCAGGGACACTGATCATGCGAAAGGCAGGCCAAGTTGAGCGTAGCACATCCAAATCCCCTCTCCCTCTTCGTCATTCTGCTCAGAACTCACCACGGCCCAATGCCCGATTACTGCCTCAGTCTAGGGTTAGGCTTAGGGCTAGGGTTAGGGTTATGCCTAGGGTTAGGGTTATGCCTAGGGTTAGGGTTCACAAAACCACAAAGCCAGGAGCTCCAGGGATACTCCCCATGCAAAAGGCAGGCCAAGTTGAGCGTAGCACATCCAAATCCTTGCTCCCTCTTCTTCATTCTGCTCGGAACTCACCACGGCCCAATGCCCGATTACTGCCTCAGTCTAGGGTTAGGCTTAGGGCTAGGGTTAGGGTTATGCCTAGGGTTAGGGTTCAGAAAACCACAAAGCCAGGAGCTCCAGGGACACTGATCATGCGAAAGGCAGGCCAAGTTAAGCACGGCACATCCAAAACCTTGCTCCCTCTTCTTCATTCTGCTCGGAACTCACCACAGCCCAATGCCCGATTACTGCCTCAGTCTAGGGTTAGGCTTAGGGCTAGGGTTAGGGTTATGCCTAGGGTTAGGGTTCAGAAAACCACAAAGCCAGGAGCTCCAGGGACACTGATCATGCGAAAGGCAGGCCAAGTTAAGCACGGCACATCCAAAACCTTGCTCCCTCTTCTTCTTTCTGCAAGGGTTAGGGTTAGGGGCTCGGGTTAGGGTTAGGGGTTAGGGTTAGGGGTAGGGTTAGGGTTAGGGTTTTGACTAGGGTTAGGATTCAGAAAACCACAAAGCCAGGGGACCCAGGCACACTAAGCATGCAAAAGGCAGGCCAAGTTGAGTGTAGCACATCCAAATCCCCTCTCCCTCTTCGTCATTCTGCTCAGAACTCACCACGGCCCAATGCCCGATTACTGGCTCAGTCTAGGGTTAGGCTTAGGGCTAGGGTTAGGCTTAGGGCTAGGGTTAGGGTTATGCCTAGGGTTAGGGTTCAGAAAACCACAAAGCCAGGAGCTCCAGGGACACTGATCATGCGAAAGGCAGGCCAAGTTAAGCACGGCACATCCAAAACCTTGCTCCCTCTTTGTCATTCTGCTCGGAACTCACCACAGCCCAATGCCCGATTACTGGCTCAGTCTAGGGTTAGGCTTAGGGCTAGGGTTAGGGTTATGCCTAGGGTTAGGGTTCATAAAACCACAAAGCCAGGAGCTCCAGGGATACTCACCATGCAAAAGGCAGGCCAAGTTGAGCGTAGCACATCCAAATCCCCTCTCCCTCTTTGTCATTCTCCTCGGAACTCACCACAGCCCAATGCCCGATTACTGCCTCAGTCTAGGGTTAGGCTTAGGGCTAGGGTTAGGGTTATGCCTAGGGTTAGGGTTCACAAAACCACAAAGCCAGGAGCTCCAGGGATACTCACCATGCAAAAGGCAGGCCAAGTTGAGTGTAGCACATCCAAATCCCCTCTCCCTCTTCGTCATTCTGCTCGGAACTCCCCACAGCCCAATGCCCGATTTCTGCCTCAGTCTAGGGTTAGGCTTAGGGCTAGGGTTAGGGTTATGCCTAGGGTTAGGGTTCACAAAACCACAAAGCCAGGAGCTCCAGGGATACTCACCATGCAAAAGGCAGGCCAAGTTGAGCGTAGCACATCCAAATCCCCTCTCCCTCTTCGTCATTCTGCTCGGAACTCACCACAGCCCAATGCCCGATTACTGGCTCAGTCTAGGGTTAGGCTTAGGGCTAGGGTTAGGGTTATGCCTAGGGTTAGGGTTCACAAAACCACAAAGCCAGGAGCTCCAGGGATACTCACCATGCAAAAGGCAGGCCAAGTTGAGCGTAGCACATCCAAATCCTTGCTCCCTCTTCGTCATTCTGCTCGGAACTCACCACAGCCCAATGCCCGATTACTGGCTCAGTCTAGGGTTAGGCTTAGGGCTAGGGTTAGGGTTATGCCTAGGGTTAGGGTTCAGAAAACCACAAAGCCAGGAGCTCCAGGGATACTCCCCATGCAAAAGGCAGGCCAAGTTGAGCGTAGCACATCCAAATCCTTGCTCCCTCTTTGTCATTCTGCTCGGAACTCACCACAGCCCAATGCCCGATTTCTGCCTCAGTCTAGGGTTAGGCTTAGGGCTAGGGTTAGGGTTATGCCTAGGGTTATGGTTCACAAAACCACAAAGCCAGGAGCTCCAGGGATACTCCCCATGCAAAAGGCAGGCCAAGTTGAGCGTAGCACATCCAAATCCTTGCTCCCTCTTCGTCATTCTGCTCGGAACTCCCCACAGCCCAATGCCCGATTTCTGCCTCAGTCTAGGGTTAGGCTTAGGGCTAGGGTTAGGGTTATGCCTAGGGTTAGGGTTCACAAAACCACAAAGCCAGGAGCTCCAGGGATACTCACCATGCAAAAGGCAGGCCAAGTTGAGCGTAGCACATCCAAATCCTTGCTCCCTCTTCGTCATTCTGCTCGGAACTCACCACAGCCCAATGCCCGATTACTGGCTCAGTCTAGGGTTAGGCTTAGGGCTAGGGTTAGGGTTATGCCTAGGGTTAGGGTTCAGAAAACCACAAAGCCAGGAGCTCCAGGGATACTCACCATGCAAAAGGCAGGCCGAGTTGAGCGTACCACATCCAAATCCTTGCTCCCTCTTCTTCATTCTGCTCGGAACTCACCACAGCCCAATGCCCGATTACTGCCTCAGTCTAGGGTTAGGCTTAGGGCTAGGGTTAGGGTTATGCCTAGGGTTAGGGTTCAGAAAACCACAAAGCCAGGAGCTCCAGGGATACTCCCCATGCAAAAGGCAGGCCAAGTTGAGCGTAGCACATCCAAATCCTTGCTCCCTCTTTGTCATTCTGCTCGGAACTCACCACGGCCCAATGCCCGATTACTGCCTCAGTCTAGGGTTAGGCTTAGGGCTAGGGTTAGGGTTATGCCTAGGGTTAGGGTTCAGAAAACCACAAAGCCAGGAGCTCCAGGGACACTGATCATGCGAAAGGCAGGCCAAGTTAAGCACGGCACATCCAAAACCTTGCTCCCTCTTTGTCATTCTGCTCGGAACTCACCACAGCCCAATGCCCGATTACTGGCTCAGTCTAGGGTTAGGCTTAGGGCTAGGGTTAGGGTTATGCCTAGGGTTAGGGTTCAGAAAACCACAAAGCCAGGAGCTCCAGGGATACTCCCCATGCAAAAGGCAGGCCAAGTTGAGCGTAGCACATCCAAATCCTTGCTCCCTCTTTGTCATTCTGCTCGGAACTCACCACAGCCCCATGCCCGATTTCTGCCTCAGTCTAGGGTTAGGCTTAGGGCTAGGGTTAGGGTTATGCCTAGGGTTATGGTTCACAAAACCACAAAGCCAGGAGCTCCAGGGATACTCCCCATGCAAAAGGCAGGCCAAGTTGAGCGTAGCACATCCAAATCCTTGCTCCCTCTTCGTCATTCTGCTCGGAACTCCCCACAGCCCAATGCCCGATTTCTGCCTCAGTCTAGGGTTAGGCTTAGGGCTAGGGTTAGGGTTATGCCTAGGGTTAGGGTTCACAAAACCACAAAGCCAGGAGCTCCAGGGATACTCACCATGCAAAAGGCAGGCCAAGTTGAGCGTAGCACATCCAAATCCTTGCTCCCTCTTCGTCATTCTGCTCAGAACTCACCACAGCCCAATGCCCGATTACTGGCTCAGTCTAGGGTTAGGCTTAGGGCTAGGGTTAGGGTTATGCCTAGGGTTAGGGTTCAGAAAACCACAAAGCCAGGAGCTCCAGGGATACTCACCATGCAAAAGGCAGGCCAAGTTGAGCGTAGCACATCCAAATCCTTGCTCCCTCTTCTTCATTCTGCTCGGAACTCACCACAGCCCAATGCCCGATTACTGCCTCAGTCTAGGGTTAGG
This sequence comes from Coloeus monedula, assembly GCF_965178545.1. NCBI lineage: Eukaryota > Metazoa > Chordata > Aves > Passeriformes > Corvidae > Coloeus > Coloeus monedula. Next base: position 199,409 of record NW_028120690.1, on the reverse strand, counting down.
CTTAGGGCTAGGGTTAGGGTTATGCCTAGGGTTAGGGTTCAGAAAACCACAAAGCCAGGAGCTCCAGGGATACTCACCATGCAAAAGGCAGGCCAAGTTGAGCGTAGCACATCCAAATCCTTGCTCCCTCTTCTTCATTCTGCTCGGAACTCACCACGGCCCAATGCCCGATTACTGCCTCAGTCTAGGGTTAGGCTTAGGGCTAGGGTTAGGGTTATGCCTAGGGTTAGGGTTCAGAAAACCACAAAGCCAGGAGCTCCAGGGACACTGATCATGCGAAAGGCAGGCCAAGTTAAGCACGGCACATCCAAAACCTTGCTCCCTCTTCTTCTTTCTGCTCGGAACTCCCCACAGCCCAATGCCCGATTACTGGCTCAGTCTAGGGTTAGGCTTAGGGCTAGGGTTAGGGTTATGCCTAGGGTTAGGGTTCAGAAAACCACAAAGCCAGGAGCTCCAGGGATACTCCCCATGCAAAAGGCAGGCCAAGTTGAGCGTAGCACATCCAAATCCTTGCTCCCTCTTTGTCATTCTGCTCGGAACTCACCACAGCCCAATGCCCGATTACTGCCTCAGTCTAGGGTTAGGCTTAGGGCTAGGGTTAGGGTTATGCCTAGGGTTAGGGTTCAGAAAACCACAAAGCCAGGAGCTCCAGGGACACTGATCATGCGAAAGGCAGGCCAAGTTAAGCACGGCACATCCAAAACCTTGCTCCCTCTTCTTCTTTCTGCAAGGGTTAGGGTTAGGGGCTCGGGTTAGGGTTAGGGGTTAGGGTTAGGGGTAGGGTTAGGGTTAGGGTTTTGACTAGGGTTAGGATTCAGAAAACCACAAAGCCAGGGGACCCAGGCACACTAAGCATGCAAAAGGCAGGCCAAGTTGAGTGTAGCACATCTAAATCCCCTCTCCCTCTTCGTCATTCTGCTCAGAACTCACCACGGCCCAATGCCCGATTACTGGCTCAGTCTAGGGTTAGGCTTAGGGCTAGGGTTAGGGTTATGCCTAGGGTTAGGGTTCAGAAAACCACAAAGCCAGGAGCTCCAGGGACACTGATCATGCGAAAGGCAGGCCAAGTTAAGCACGGCACATCCAAAACCTTGCTCCCTCTTTGTCATTCTGCTCGGAACTCACCACAGCCCAATGCCCGATTACTGGCTCAGTCTAGGGTTAGGCTTAGGGCTAGGGTTAGGGTTATGCCTAGGGTTAGGGTTCATAAAACCACAAAGCCAGGAGCTCCAGGGATACTCACCATGCAAAAGGCAGGCCAAGTTGAGCGTAGCACATCCAAATCCCCTCTCCCTCTTTGTCATTCTCCTCGGAACTCCCCACAGCCCAATGCCCGATTACTGGCTCAGTCTAGGGTTAGGCTTAGGGCTAGGGTTAGGGTTATGCCTAGGGTTAGGGTTCAGAAAACCACAAAGCCAGGAGCTCCAGGGATACTCCCCATGCAAAAGGCAGGCCAAGTTGAGCGTAGCACATCCAAATCCTTGCTCCCTCTTTGTCATTCTGCTCGGAACTCACCACAGCCCCATGCCCGATTTCTGCCTCAGTCTAGGGTTAGGCTTAGGGCTAGGGTTAGGGTTATGCCTAGGGTTAGGGTTCACAAAACCACAAAGCCAGGAGCTCCAGGGATACTCCCCATGCAAAAGGCAGGCCAAGTTGAGCGTAGCACATCCAAATCCTTGCTCCCTCTTCGTCATTCTGCTCGGAACTCCCCACAGCCCAATGCCCGATTTCTGCCTCAGTCTAGGGTTAGGCTTAGGGCTAGGGTTAGGGTTATGCCTAGGGTTAGGGTTCAGAAAACCACAAAGCCAGGAGCTCCAGGGATACTCACCATGCAAAAGGCAGGCCAAGTTGAGCGTAGCACATCCAAATCCTTGCTCCCTCTTCGTCATTCTGCTCGGAACTCACCACAGCCCAATGCCCGATTACTGGCTCAGTCTAGGGTTAGGCTTAGGGCTAGGGTTAGGGTTATGCCTAGGGTTAGGGTTCACAAAACCACAAAGCCAGGAGCTCCAGGGATACTCACCATGCAAAAGGCAGGCCGAGTTGAGCGTACCACATCCAAATCCTTGCTCCCTCTTCTTCATTCTGCTCGGAACTCACCACGGCCCAATGCCCGATTACTGCCTCAGTCTAGGGTTAGGCTTAGGGCTAGGGTTAGGGTTATGCCTAGGGTTAGGGTTCAGAAAACCACAAAGCCAGGAGCTCCAGGGACACTGATCATGCGAAAGGCAGGCCAAGTTAAGCACGGCACATCCAAAACCTTGCTCCCTCTTCTTCTTTCTGCAAGGGTTAGGGTTAGGGGCTCGGGTTAGGGTTAGGGGTTAGGGTTAGGGGTAGGGTTAGGGTTAGGGTTTTGACTAGGGTTAGGATTCAGAAAACCACAAAGCCAGGGGACCCAGGCACACTAAGCATGCAAAAGGCAGGCCAAGTTGAGTGTAGCACATCCAAATCCCCTCTCCCTCTTCGTCATTCTGCTCAGAACTCACCACGGCCCAATGCCCGATTACTGGCTCAGTCTAGGGTTAGGCTTAGGGCTAGGGTTAGGGTTATGCCTAGGGTTAGGGTTCAGAAAACCACAAAGCCAGGAGCTCCAGGGACACTGATCATGCGAAAGGCAGGCCAAGTTAAGCACGGCACATCCAAAACCTTGCTCCCTCTTTGTCATTCTGCTCCGAACTCACCACAGCCCAATGCCCGATTACTGGCTCAGTCTAGGGTTAGGCTTAGGGCTAGGGTTAGGGTTATGCCTAGGGTTAGGGTTCAGAAAACCACAAAGCCAGGAGCTCCAGGGATACTCCCCATGCAAAAGGCAGGCCAAGTTGAGCGTAGCACATCCAAATCCTTGCTCCCTCTTTGTCATTCTGCTCGGAACTCACCACAGCCCAATGCCCGATTACTGCCTCAGTCTAGGGTTAGGCTTAGGGCTAGGGTTAGGGTTATGCCTAGGGTTAGGGTTCACAAAACCACAAAGCCAGGAGCTCCAGGGATACTCACCATGCAAAAGGCAGGCCAAGTTGAGCGTAGCACATCCAAATCCTTGCTCCCTCTTCGTCATTCTGCTCAGAACTCACCACAGCCCAATGCCCGATTACTGGCTCAGTCTAGGGTTAGGCTTAGGGCTAGGGTTAGGGTTATGCCTAGGGTTAGGGTTCACAAAACCACAAAGCCAGGAGCTCCAGGGATACTCACCATGCAAAAGGCAGGCCAAGTTGAACGTAGCACATCCAAATCCTTGCTCCCTCTTCTTCATTCTGCTCGGAACTCACCACGGCCCAATGCCTGATTTCTGCCTCAGTCTAGGGTTAGGCTTAGGGCTAGGGTTAGGGTTATGCCTAGGGTTAGGGTTCAGAAAACCACAAAGCCAGGAGCTCCAGGGATACTCCCCATGCAAAAGGCAGGCCGAGTTGAGCGTCGCACATCCAAATCCTTGCTCCCTCTTTGTCATTATGCTCGGAACTCACCACAGCCCAATGCCCGATTACTGCCTCAGTCTAGGGTTAGGCTTAGGGCTAGGGTTAGGGTTATGCCTAGGGTTAGGCTTCAGAAAACCACAAAGCCAGGAGCTCCAGGGATACTCACCATGCAAAAGGCAGGCCAAGTTGAGCGTAGCACATCCAAATCCTTGCTCCCTCTTCGTCATTCTGCTCGGAACTCCCCACAGCCCAATACCAGATTACTGGCTCAGTCTAGGGTTAGGCTTAGGGCTAGGGTTAGGGTTATGCCTAGGGTTAGGGTTCAGAAAACCACAAAGCCAGGAGCTCCAGGGACACTGATCATGCGAAAGGCAGGCCAAGTTAAGCACGGCACATCCAAAACCTTGCTCCCTCTTCTTCTTTCTGCAAGGGTTAGGGTTAGGGGCTCGGGTTAGGGTTAGGGGTTAGGGTTAGGGTTAGGGGTAGGGTTAGGGTTAGGGTTTTGACTAGGGTTAGGATTCAGAAAACCACAAAGCCAGGGGACCCAGGCACACTAAGCATGCAAAAGGCAGGCCAAGTTGAGCGTAGCACATCCAAATCCCCTCTCCCTCTTCGTCATTCTGCTCAGAACTCACCACGGCCCAATGCCCGATTACTGCCTCAGTCTAGGGTTAGGCTTAGGGCTAGGGTTAGGGTTATGCCTAGGGTTAGGGTTCAGAAAACCACAAAGCCAGGAGCTCCAGGGACACTGATCATGCGAAAGGCAGGCCAAGTTAAGCGCGGCACATCCAAAACCTTGCTCCCTCTTTGTCATTCTGCTCGGAACTCACCACAGCCCAATGCCCGATTACTGGCTCAGTCTAGGGTTAGGCTTAGGGCTAGGGTTAGGGTTATGCCTAGGGTTAGGGTTCAGAAAACCACAAAGCCAGGAGCTCCAGGGATACTCACCATGCAAAAGGCAGGCCAAGTTGAGCGTAGCACATCCAAATCCCCTCTCCCTCTTTGTCATTCTCCTCGGAACTCCCCACAGCCCAATGCCCGATTACTGCCTCAGTCTAGGGTTAGGCTTAGGGCTAGGGTTAGGGTTATGCCTAGGGTTAGGGTTCAGAAAACCACAAAGCCAGGAGCTCCAGGGATACTCCCCATGCAAAAGGCAGGCCGAGTTGAGCGTACCACATCCAAATCCTTGCTCCCTCTTTGTCATTCTGCTCGGAACTCACCACAGCCCCATGCCCGATTACTGCCTCAGTCTAGGGTTAGGCTTAGGGCTAGGGTTAGGGTTATGCCTAGGGTTAGGGTTCACAAAACCACAAAGCCAGGAGCTCCAGGGATACTCACCATGCAAAAGGCAGGCCAAGTTGAGCGTAGCACATCCAAATCCTTGCTCCCTCTTTGTCATTCTGCTCGGAACTTCCCACAGCCCAATGCCAGATTACTGGCTCAGTCTAGGGTTAGGCTTAGGGCTAGGGTTAGGGTTATGCCTAGGGTTACGGTTCAGAAAACCACAAAGCCAGGAGCTCCAGGGACACTGATCATGCGAAAGGCAGGCCAAGTTAAGCACGGCACATCCAAAACCTTGCTCCCTCTTCTTCTTTCTGCAAGGGTTAGGGTTAGGGGCTCGGGTTAGGGTTAGGGGTTAGGGTTAGGGGTAGGGTTAGGGTTAGGGTTTTGACTAGGGTTAGGATTGAGAAAACTACAAAGCCAGGGGACCCAGGCACACTAAGCATGCAAAAGGCAGGCCAAGTTGAGCGTAGCACATCCAAATCCCCTCTCCCTCTTCGTCATTCTGCTCAGAACTCACCACAGCCCAATGCCCGATTTCTGCCTCAGTCTAGGGTTAGGCTTAGGGCTAGGGTTAGGGTTATGCCTAGGGTTAGGGTTATGCCTAGGGTTAGGGTTCAGAAAAGCACAAAGCCAGGAGCTCCAGGGATACTCCCCATGCAAAAGGCAGGCCAAGTTGAGCGTAGCACATCCAAATCCCCTCTCCCTCTTCGTCATTCTGCTCGGAACTCACCACAGCCCAATGCCCGATTTCTGCCTCAGTCTAGGGTTAGGCTTAGGGCTAGGGTTAGGGTTATGCCTAGGGTTAGGGTTATGCCTAGGGTTAGGCTTCAGAAAACCACAAAGCCAGGAGCTCCAGGGATACTCCCCATGCAAAAGGCAGGCCAAGTTGAGCGTAGCACATCCAAATCCCCTCTCCCTCTTCGTCAGTCTGCTCGGAACTCACCACAGCCCAATGCCCGATTTCTGCCTCAGTCTAGGGTTAGGCTTAGGGCTAGGGTTAGGGTTATGCCTAGGGTTAGGGTTCAGAAAACCACAAAGCCAGGAGCTCCAGGGATACTCACCATGCAAAAGGCAGGCCAAGTTAAGCACGGCACATCCAAAACCTTGCTCCCTCTTCTTCTTTCTGCAAGGGTTAGGGTTAGGGGCTCGGGTTAGGGTTAGGGGTTAGGGTTAGGGGTAGGGTTAGGGTTAGGGTTTTGACTAGGGTTAGGATTGAGAAAACCACAAAGCCAGGGGACCCAGGCACACTAAGCATGCAAAAGGCAGGCCAAGTTGAGTGTAGCACATCCAAATCCCCTCTCCCTCTTCGTCATTCTGCTCGGAACTCACCACAGCCCAATGCCCGATTTCTGCCTCAGTCTAGGGTTAGGCTTAGGGCTAGGGTTAGGGTTATGCCTAGGGTTAGGGTTCAGAAAAGCACAAAGCCAGGAGCTCCAGGGATACTCCCCATGCAAAAGGCAGGCCAAGTTGAGCGTAGCACATCCAAATCCCCTCTCCCTCTTCGTCATTCTGCTCGGAACTCACCACAGCCCAATGCCCGATTTCTGCCTCAGTCTAGGGTTAGGCTTAGGGCTAGGGTTAGGGTTATGCCTAGGGTTAGGGTTATGCCTAGGGTTAGGGTTCAGAAAACCACAAAGCCAGGAGCTCCAGGGATACTCCCCATGCAAAAGGCAGGCCAAGTTGAGCGTAGCACATCCAAATCCCCTCTCCCTCTTCGTCAGTCTGCTCGGAACTCACCACAGCCCAATGCCCGATTTCTGCCTCAGTCTAGGGTTAGGCTTAGGGCTAGGGTTAGGGTTATGCCTAGGGTTAGGGTTCAGAAAACCACAAAGCCAGGAGCTCCAGGGATACTCACCATGCAAAAGGCAGGCCAAGTTAAGCACGGCACATCCAAAACCTTGCTCCCTCTTCTTCTTTCTGCAAGGGTTAGGGTTAGGGGCTCGGGTTAGGGTTAGGGGTTAGGGTTAGGGGTAGGGTTAGGGTTAGGGTTTTGACTAGGGTTAGGATTGAGAAAACCACAAAGCCAGGGGACCCAGGCACACTAAGCATGCAAAAGGCAGGCCAAGTTGAGTGTAGCACATCCAAATCCCCTCTCCCTCTTCGTCATTCTGCTCGGAACTCACCACAGCCCAATGCCCGATTTCCGCCTCAGTCTAGGGTTATGCTTAGGGCTAGGGTTAGGGTTATGCCTAGGGTTAGGGTTCACAAAACCACAAAGCCAGGAGCTCCAGGGATACTCACCATGCAAAAGGCAGGCCGAGTTGAGCGTAGCACATCCAAATCCTTGCTCCCTCTTTGTCATTCTGCTCCGAACTCACCACAGCCCAATGCCTGATTTCTGCCTCAGTCTAGGGTTAGGCTTAGGGCTAGGGTTAGGGTTATGCCTAGGGTTAGGCTTCAGAAAACCACAAAGCCAGGAGCTCCAGGGATACTCACCATGCAAAAGGCAGGCCAAGTTGAGCGTAGCACATCCAAATCCTTGCTCCCTCTTTGTCATTCTGCTCGGAACTCCCCACAGCCCAATGCCCGATTTCTGCCTCAGTCTACGGTTAAGCTTAGGGCTAGGGTTAGGGTTATGCCTAGGGTTAGGGTTCAGAAAACCACAAAGCCAGGAGCTCCAGGGATACTCACCATGCAAAAGGCAGGCCAAGTTGAGCGTAGCACATCCAAATCCCCTCTCCCTCTTCGTCATTCTGCTCGGAACTCACCACAGCCCAATGCTCGATTTCTGCCTCAGTCTAGGGTTAGGCTTAGGGCTAGGATTAGGGTTATGCTTAGGGTTAGGGTTCACAAAACCACAAAGCCAGGAGCTCCAGGGAAACTCACCATGCAAAAGGCAGGCCAAGTTGAGCGTAGCACATCCAAATCCTTGCTCCCTCTTCGTCATTCTGCTCGGAACTCACCACAGCCCAATGCCCGATTTCTGCCTCAGTCTAGGGTTAGGCTTAGGGCTAGGGTTAGGGTTATGCCTACGGTTAGGCTTCAGAAAACCACAAAGCCAGGAGCTCCAGGGATACCATGCAAAAGGCAGGCCAAGTTGAGCGTAGCACATCCAAATCCTTGCTCCCTCTTTGTCATTCTGCTCGGAACTCACCACAGCCGAATGCCCGATTTCTGGCTCAGTCTAGGGTTAGGCTTAGGGCTAGGGTTAGGGTTATGCCTAGGGTTAGGGTTCACAAAACCACAAAGCCAGGAGCTCCAGGGATACTCACCATGCAAAAGGCAGGCCAAGTTGAGCGTAGCACATCCAAATCCTTGCTCCCTCTTCGTCATTCTGCTCGGAACTCACCACAGCCCAATGCCCGATTTCTGCCTCAGTCTAGGGTTAGGCTTAGGGCTAGGGTTAGGGTTATGTCTAGGGTTAGGGTTATGCCTAGGATTAGGGTTCACAAAACCACAAAGCCAGGAGCTCCAGGGATACTCACCATGCAAAAGGCAGGCCAAGTTGAGCGTAGCACATCCAAATCCTTGGTCCCTCTTTGTCATTCTGCTCGGAACTCACCACAGCCCAATGCCCGATTTCTGCCTCAGTCTAGGGTTAGGCTTAGGGCTAGGGTTAGGGTTATGCCTAGGGTTAGGCTTCAGAAAACCACAAAGCCAGGAGCTCCAGGGATACTCACCATGCAAAAGGCAGGCCAAGTTGAGCGCAGCACATCCAAATCCTTGCTCCCTCTTCGTCATTCTGCTCGGAACTCCCCACAGCCCAATGCCCGATTACTGCCTCAGTCTAGGGTTAGGCTTAGGGCTAGGGTTAGGGTTATGCCTAGGGTTAGGCTTCAGAAAACCACAAAGCCAGGAGCTCCAGGGATACTCACCATGCAAAAGGCAGACCGAGTTGAGCGTAGCACATCCAAATCCTTGCTCCCTCTTCGTCATTCTGCTCGGAACTCACCACAGCCCAATGCCTGATTTCTGCCTCAGTCTAGGGTTAGGCTTAGGGCTAGGGTTAGGGTTATGCCTAGGGTTAGGGTTCTGCCTAGGGTTAGGGTTCACAAAACCACAAAGCCAGGAGCTCCAGGGATACTCACCATGCAAAAGGCAGGCCAAGTTGAGCGTAGCACATCCAAATCCCCTCTCCCTCTTCGTCATTCTGCTCAGAACTCACCACAGCCCAATGCCCGATTTCTGCCTCAGTCTAGGGTTAGGCTTAGGGCTAGGGTTAGGGTTATGCCTAGGGTTAGGGTTCACAAAACCACAAAGCCAGGAGCTCCAGGGATACTCACCATGCAAAAGGCAGGCCAAGTTGAGCGTAGCACATCCAAATCCCCTCTCCCTCTTCGTCATTCTGCTCGGAACTCACCACAGCCCAATGCCCGATTTCTGCCTCAGTCTAGGGTTATGCTTAGGGCTAGGGTTAGGGTTATGCCTAGGGTTAGGGTTCACAAAACCACAAAGCCAGGAGCTCCAGGGATACTCACCATGCAAAAGGCAGGCCACGTTGAGCGTAGCACATCCAAATCCTTGCTCCCTCTTTGTCATTCTGCTCCGAACTCACCACAGCCCAATGCCTGATTTCTGCCTCAGTCTAGGGTTAGGCTTAGGGCTAGGGTTAGGGTTATGCCTAGGGTTAGGCTTCAGAAAACCACAAAGCCAGGAGCTCCAGGGATACTCACCATGCAAAAGGCAGGCCAAGTTGAGCGTAGCACATCCAAATCCTTGCTCCCTCTTCGTCATTCTGCTCGGAACTCCCCACAGCCCAATGCCCGATTACTGCCTCAGTCTAGGGTTAGGCTTAGGGCTAGGGTTAGGGCTATGCCTAGGGTTAGGGTTCTGCCTAGGGTTAGGGTTCACAAAACCACAAAGCCAGGAGCTCCAGGGATACTCACCATGCAAAAGGCAGGCCAAGTTGAGCGTAGCACATCCAAATCCCCTCTCCCTCTTCGTCATTCTGCTCAGAACTCACCACAGCCCAATGCCCGATTTCTGCCTCAGTCTAGGGTTAGGCTTAGGGCTAGGGTTAGGGTTATGCCTAGGGTTAGGGTTCAGAAAACCACAAAGCCAGGAGCTCCTGGGATACTCACCATGCAAAAGGCAGGCCAAGTTGAGCGTAGCACATCCAAATCCCCTCTCCCTCTTCGTCATTCTGCTCGGAACTCACCACAGCCCAATGCCCGATTTCTGCCTCAGTCTAGGGTTATGCTTAGGGCTAGGGTTAGGGTTATGCCTAGGGTTAGGGTTCACAAAACCACAAAGCCAGGAGCTCCAGGGATACTCACCATGCAAAAGGCAGGCCGAGTTGAGCGTAGCACATCCAAATCCTTGCTCCCTCTTTGTCATTCTGCTCCGAACTCACCACAGCCCAATGCCCGATTTCTGCCTCAGTCTAGGGTTAGGCTTAGGGCTAGGGTTAGGGTTATGCCTACGGTTAGGCTTCAGAAAACCACAAAGCCAGGAGCTCCAGGGATACCATGCAAAAGGCAGGCCAAGTTGAGCGTAGCACATCCAAATCCTTGCTCCCTCTTTGTCATTCTGCTCCGAACTCACCACAGCCCAATGCCCAATTACTGGCTCAGTCTAGGGTTAGGCTTAGGGCTAGGGTTAGGGTTATGCCTAGGGTTAGGGTTCACAAAACCACAAAGCCAGGAGCTCCAGGGATACCATGCAAAAGGCAGGCCAAATTGAGCCTAGCACATCCAAATCCTTGCTCCCTCTTTGTCATTCTGCTCGGAACTCACCACAGCCGAATGCCCGATTTCTGCCTCAGTCTAGGGTTAGGCTTAGGGCTAGGGTTAGGGTTATGCCTAGGGTTAGGGTTCAGAAAACCACAAAGCCAGGAGCTCCAGGGATACTCACCATGCAAAAGGCAGGCTGAGTTGAGCGCAGCACATTCAAATCCTTGCTCCCTCTTCGTCATTCTGCTCGGAACTCACCACAGCCCAATGCCCGATTTCTGCCTCAGTCTAGGGTTAGGCTTGGGGCTAGGGTTAGGGTTATGCCTAGGGTTAGGGTTCACAAAACCACAAAGCCAGGAGCTCCAGGGATACTCACCATGCAAAAGGCAGGCCAAGTTGAGCGTAGCACATCCAAATCCTTGGTCCCTCTTTGTCATTCTGCTCGGAACTCACCACAGCCCAATGCCCGATTACTGGCTCAGTCTAGGGTTAGGCTTAGGGCTAGGGTTAGGGTTATGTCTAGGGTTAGGGTTATGCCTAGGGTTAGGGTTCACAAAACCACAAAGCCAGGAGCTCCAGGGATACTCACCATGCAAAAGGCAGGCCAAGTTGAGCGTAGCACATCCAAATCCTTGGTCCCTCTTTGTCATTCTGCTCGGAACTCACCACAGCCCAATGCCCGATTTCTGCCTCAGTCTAGGGTTAGGCTTAGGGCTAGGGTTAGGGTTATGCCTAGGGTTAGGCTTCAGAAAACCACAAAGCCAGGAGCTCCAGGGATACTCACCATGCAAAAGGCAGGCCAAGTTGAGCGCAGCACATCCAAATCCTTGCTCCCTCTTCGTCATTCTGCTCGGAACTCCCCACAGCCCAATGCCCGATTACTGCCTCAGTCTAGGGTTAGGCTTAGGGCTAGGGTTAGGGTTATGCCTAGGGTTAGGCTTCAGAAAACCACAAAGCCAGGAGCTCCAGGGATACTCACCATGCAAAAGGCAGACCGAGTTGAGCGTAGCACATCCAAATCCTTGCTCCCTCTTTGTCATTCTGCTCCGAACTCACCACAGCCCAATGCCTGATTTCTGTCTCAGTCTAGGGTTAGGCTTAGGGCTAGGGTTAGGGTTATGCCTAGGGTTAGGCTTCAGAAAACCACAAAGCCAGGAGCTCCAGGGATACTCACCATGCAAAAGGCAGGCCAAGTTGAGCGTAGCACATCCAAATCCTTGCTCCCTCTTCGTCATTCTGCTCGGAACTCCCCACAGCCCAATGCCCGATTACTGCCTCAGTCTAGGGTTAGGCTTAGGGCTAGGGTTAGGGCTATGCCTAGGGTTAGGGTTCACAAAACCACAAAGCCAGGAGCTCCAGGGATACTCACCATGCAAAAGGCAGGCCAAGTTGAGCGTAGCACATCCAAATCCTTGCTCCCTCTTCGTCATTCTGCTCAGAACTCACCACAGCCCAATGCCTGATTTCTGCCTCAGTCTAGGGTTAGGGTTATGCCTAGGGTTAGGGTTATGCCTAGAGTTAGGGTTCTGCCTAGGGTTAGGGTTCACAAAACCACAAAGCCAGGAGCTCCAGGGATACTCACCATGCAAAAGGCAGGCCAAGTTGAGCGTAGCACATCCAAATCCCCTCTCCCTCTTCGTCATTCTGCTCAGAACTCACCACAGCCCAATGCCCGATTTCTGCCTCAGTCTAGGGTTAGGCTTAGGGCTAGGGTTAGGGTTATGCCTAGGGTTAGGGTTCACAAAACCACAAAGCCAGGAGCTCCTGGGATACTCACCATGCAAAAGGCAGGCCAAGTTGAGCGTAGCACATCCAAATCCCCTCTCCCTCTTCGTCATTCTGCTCGGAACTCACCACAGCCCAATGCCCGATTTCTGCCTCAGTCTAGGGTTATGCTTAGGGCTAGGGTTAGGGTTATGCCTAGGGTTAGGGTTCACAAAACCACAAAGCCAGGAGCTCCAGGGATACTCACTATGCAAAAGGCAGGCCGAGTTGAGCGTAGCACATCCAAATCCTTGCTCCCTCTTTGTCATTCTGCTCCGAACTCACCACAGCCCAATGCCTGATTTCTGCCTCAGTCTAGGGTTAGGCTTAGGGCTAGGGTTAGGGTTATGCCTAGGGTTAGGCTTCAGAAAACCACAAAGCCAGGAGCTCCAGGGATACTCACCATGCAAAAGGCAGGCCAAGTTGAGCGTAGCACATCCAAATCCTTGCTCCCTCTTCGTCATTCTGCTCGGAACTCACCACAGCCCAATGCCCGATTACTGCCTCAGTCTAGGGTTAGGCTTAGGGCTAGGGTTAGGGCTATGCCTAGGGTTAGGCTTCAGAAAACCACAAAGCCAGGAGCTCCAGGGATACTCACCATGCAAAAGGCAGGCCAAGTTGAGCCTAGCACATCCAAATCCTTGCTCCCTCTTCGTCATTCTGCTCCGAACTCACCACAGCCCAATGCCCGATTACTGCCTCAGTCTAGGGTTAGGGTTATGCCTAGGGCTAGGGTTATGCCTAGGGTTAGGGTTCACAAAACCACAAAGCCAGGAGCTCCAGGGAAACTCACCATGCAAAAGGCAGGCCGAGTTGAGCGTAGCACATCCAAATCCTTGCTCCCTCTTTGTCATTCTGCTCGGAACTCACCACAGCCCAATGCCCGATATCTGCCTCAGTCTAGGGTTAGGCTTAGGGCTAGGGTTAGGGTTATGCCTACGGTTAGGCTTCAGAAAACCACAAAGCCAGGAGCTCCAGGGATACCATGCAAAAGGCAGGCCAAGTTGAGCGTAGCACATCCAAATCCTTGCTCCCTCTTTGTCATTCTGCTCGGAACTCACCACAGCCCAATGCCCAATTACTGGCTCAGTCTAGGGTTAGGCTTAGGGCTAGGGTTAGGGTTATGCCTAGGGTTAGGGTTCACAAAACCACAAAGCCAGGATCTCCAGGGATACCATGCAAAAGGCAGGCCAAATTGAGCCTAGCACATCCAAATCCTTGCTCCCTCTTTGTCATTCTGCTCGGAACTCACCACAGCCGAATGCCCGATTTCTGCCTCAGTCTAGGGTTAGGCTTAGGGCTAGGGTTAGGGTTATGCCTAGGGTTAGGGTTCACAAAACCACAAAGCCAGGAGCTCCAGGGATACTCACCATGCAAAAGGCAGGCTGAGTTGAGCGTAGCACATTCAAATCCTTGCTCCCTCTTCGTCATTCTGCTCGGAACTCACCACAGCCCAATGCCCGATTTCTGCCTCAGTCTAGGGTTAGGCTTGGGGCTAGGGTTAGGGTTATGCCTAGGGTTAGGGTTCACAAAACCACAAAGCCAGGAGCTCCAGGGATACTCACCATGCAAAAGGCAGGCCAAGTTGAGCGTAGCACATCCAAATCCTTGGTCCCTCTTTGTCATTCTGCTCGGAACTCACCACAGCCCAATGCCCGATTACTGGCTCAGTCTAGGGTTAGGCTTAGGGCTAGGGTTAGGGTTATGTCTAGGGTTAGGGTTATGCCTAGGGTTAGGGTTCACAAAACCACAAAGCCAGGAGCTCCAGGGATACTCACCATGCAAAAGGCAGGCCAAGTTGAGCGTAGCACATCCAAATCCTTGGTCCCTCTTTGTCATTCTGCTCGGAACTCACCACAGCCCAATGCCCGATTTCTGCCTCAGTCTAGGGTTAGGCTTAGGGCTAGGGTTAGGGTTATGCCTAGGGTTAGGGTTCAGAAAACCACAAAGCCAGGAGCTCCTGGGATACTCACCATGCAAAAGGCAGGCCAAGTTGAGCGTAGCACATCCAAATCCCCTCTCCCTCTTCGTCATTCTGCTCGGAACTCACCACAGCCCAATGCCCGATTTCTGCCTCAGTCTAGGGTTATGCTTAGGGCTAGGGTTAGGGTTATGCCTAGGGTTAGGGTTCACAAAACCACAAAGCCAGGAGCTCCAGGGATACTCACCATGCAAAAGGCAGGCCGAGTTGAGCGTAGCACATCCAAATCCTTGCTCCCTCTTTGTCATTCTGCTCCGAACTCACCACAGCCCAATGCCTGATTTCTGCCTCAGTCTAGGGTTAGGCTTAGGGCTAGGGTTAGGGTTATGCCTAGGGTTAGGCTTCAGAAAACCACAAAGCCAGGAGCTCCAGGGATACTCACCATGCAAAAGGCAGGCCAAGTTGAGCGTAGCACATCCAAATCCTTGCTCCCTCTTTGTCATTCTGCTCGGAACTCACCACAGCCCAATGCCCGATTACTGCCTCAGTCTAGGGTTAGGCTTAGGGCTAGGGTTAGGGCTATGCCTAGGGTTAGGCTTCAGAAAACCACAAAGCCAGGAGCTCCAGGGATACTCACCATGCAAAAGGCAGGCCAAGTTGAGCCTAGCACATCCAAATCCTTGCTCCCTCTTCGTCATTCTGCTCAGAACTCACCACAGCCCAATGCCCGATTTCTGCCTCAGTCTAGGGTTAGGGTTATGCCTAGGGTTAGGGTTATGCCTAGGGTTAGGGTTCACAAAACCACAAAGCCAGGAGCTCCAGGGAAACTCACCATGCAAAAGGCAGGCCGAGTTGAGCGTAGCACATCCAAATCCTTGCTCCCTCTTCGTCATTCTGCTCGGAACTCACCACAGCCCAATGCCCGATTTCTGCCTCAGTCTAGGGTTAGGCTTAGGGCTAGGGTTAGGGTTATGCCTACGGTTAGGCTTCAGAAAACCACAAAGCCAGGAGCTCCAGGGATACCATGCAAAAGGCAGGCCAAGTTGAGCGTAGCACATCCAAATCCTTGCTCCCTCTTTGTCATTCTGCTCGGAACTCACCACAGCCCAATGCCCAATTACTGGCTCAGTCTAGGGTTAGGCTTAGGGCTAGGGTTAGGGTTATGCCTAGGGTTAGGGTTCACAAAACCACAAAGCCAGGAGCTCCAGGGATACCATGCAAAAGGCAGGCCAAATTGAGCCTAGCACATCCAAATCCTTGCTCCCTCTTTGTCATTCTGCTCGGAACTCACCACAGCCGAATGCCCGATTTCTGCCTCAGTCTAGGGTTAGGCTTAGGGCTAGGGTTAGGGTTATGCCTAGGGTTAGGGTTCACAAAACCACAAAGCCAGGAGCTCCAGGGATACTCACCATGCAAAAGGCAGGCTGAGTTGAGCGTAGCACATTCAAATCCTTGCTCCCTCTTCGTCATTCTGCTCGGAACTCACCACAGCCCAATGCCCGATTTCTGCCTCAGTCTAGGGTTAGGCTTGGGGCTAGGGTTAGGGTTATGCCTAGGGTTAGGGTTCACAAAACCACAAAGCCAGGAGCTCCAGGGATACTCACCATGCAAAAGGCAGGCCAAGTTGAGCGTAGCACATCCAAATCCTTGGTCCCTCTTTGTCATTCTGCTCGGAACTCACCACAGCCCAATGCCCGATTACTGGCTCAGTCTAGGGTTAGGCTTAGGGCTAGGGTTAGGGTTATGTCTAGGGTTAGGGTTATGCCTAGGGTTAGGGTTCACAAAACCACAAAGCCAGGAGCTCCAGGGATACTCACCATGCAAAAGGCAGGCCAAGTTGAGCGTAGCACATCCAAATCCTTGGTCCCTCTTTGTCATTCTGCTCGGAACTCACCACAGCCCAATGCCCGATTTCTGCCTCAGTCTAGGGTTAGGCTTAGGGCTAGGGTTAGGGTTATGCCTAGGGTTAGGCTTCAGAAAACCACAAAGCCAGGAGCTCCAGGGATACTCACCATGCAAAAGGCAGGCCAAGTTGAGCGCAGCACATCCAAATCCTTGCTCCCTCTTCGTCATTCTGCTCGGAACTCCCCACAGCCCAATGCCCGATTACTGCCTCAGTCTAGGGTTAGGCTTAGGGCTAGGGTTAGGGTTATGCCTAGGGTTAGGCTTCAGAAAACCACAAAGCCAGGAGCTCCAGGGATACTCACCATGCAAAAGGCAGACCGAGTTGAGCGTAGCACATCCAAATCCTTGCTCCCTCTTTGTCATTCTGCTCCGAACTCACCACAGCCCAATGCCTGATTTCTGTCTCAGTCTAGGGTTAGGCTTAGGGCTAGGGTTAGGGTCATGCCTAGGGTTAGGCTTCAGAAAACCACAAAGCCAGGAGCTCCAGGGATACTCACCATGCAAAAGGCAGGCCAAGTTGAGCGTAGCACATCCAAATCCTTGCTCCCTCTTCGTCATTCTGCTCGGAACTCCCCACAGCCCAATGCCCGATTACTGCCTCAGTCTAGGGTTAGGCTTAGGGCTAGGGTTAGGGCTATGCCTAGGGTTAGGGTTCACAAAACCACAAAGCCAGGAGCTCCAGGGATACTCACCATGCAAAAGGCAGGCCAAGTTGAGCGTAGCACATCCAAATCCTTGCTCCCTCTTCGTCATTCTGCTCAGAACTCACCACAGCCCAATGCCTGATTTCTGCCTCAGTCTAGGGTTAGGGTTATGCCTAGGGTTAGGGTTATGCCTAGGGTTAGGGTTCTGCCTAGGGTTAGGGTTCACAAAACCACAAAGCCAGGAGCTCCAGGGATACTCACCATGCAAAAGGCAGGCCAAGTTGAGCGTAGCACATCCAAATCCCCTCTCCCTCTTCGTCATTCTGCTCAGAACTCACCACAGCCCAATGCCCGATTTCTGCCCCAGTCTAGGGTTAGGCTTAGGGCTAGGGTTAGGGTTATGCCTAGGGTTAGGGTTCAGAAAACCACAAAGCCAGGAGCTCCTGGGATACTCACCATGCAAAAGGCAGGCCAAGTTGAGCGTAGCACATCCAAATCCCCTCTCCCTCTTCGTCATTCTGCTCGGAACTCACCACAGCCCAATGCCCGATTTCTGCCTCAGTCTAGGGTTATGCTTAGGGCTAGGGTTAGGGTTATGCCTAGGGTTAGGGTTCACAAAACCACAAAGCCAGGAGCTCCAGGGATACTCACTATGCAAAAGGCAGGCCGAGTTGAGCGTAGCACATCCAAATCCTTGCTCCCTCTTTGTCATTCTGCTCCGAACTCACCACAGCCCAATGCCCGATTTCTGCCTCAGTCTAGGGTTAGGCTTAGGGCTAGGGTTAGGGTTATGCCTAGGGTTAGGCTTCAGAAAACCACAAAGCCAGGAGCTCCAGGGATACTCACCATGCAAAAGGCAGGCCAAGTTGAGCGTAGCACATCCAAATCCTTGCTCCCTCTTCGTCATTCTGCTCGGAACTCACCACAGCCCAATGCCCGATTACTGCCTCAGTCTAGGGTTAGGCTTAGGGCTAGGGTTAGGGCTATGCCTAGGGTTAGGCTTCAGAAAACCACAAAGCCAGGAGCTCCAGGGATACTCACCATGCAAAAGGCAGGCCAAGTTGAGCCTAGCACATCCAAATCCTTGCTCCCTCTTCGTCATTCTGCTCCGAACTCACCACAGCCCAATGCCCGATTACTGCCTCAGTCTAGGGTTAGGGTTATGCCTAGGGTTAGGGTTATGCCTAGGGTTAGGGTTCACAAAACCACAAAGCCAGGAGCTCCAGGGAAACTCACCATGCAAAAGGCAGGCCGAGTTGAGCGTAGCACATCCAAATCCTTGCTCCCTCTTTGTCATTCTGCTCCAAACTCACCACAGCCCAATGCCCGATATCTGCCTCAGTCTAGGGTTAGGCTTAGGGCTAGGGTTAGGGTTATGCCTACGGTTAGGCTTCAGAAAACCACAAAGCCAGGAGCTCCAGGGATGCCATGCAAAAGGCAGGCCAAGTTGAGCGTAGCACATCCAAATCCTTGCTCCCTCTTTGTCATTCTGCTCGGAACTCACCACAGCCCAATGCCCAATTACTGGCTCAGTCTAGGGTTAGGCTTAGGGCTAGGGTTAGGGTTATGCCTAGGGTTAGGGTTCACAAAACCACAAAGCCAGGATCTCCAGGGATACCATGCAAAAGGCAGGCCAAATTGAGCCTAGCACATCCAAATCCTTGCTCCCTCTTTGTCATTCTGCTCGGAACTCACCACAGCCCAATGCCCGATTTCTGCCTCAGTCTAGGGTTAGGCTTAGGGCTAGGGTTAGGGTTATGCCTAGGGTTAGGGTTCACAAAACCACAAAGCCAGGAGCTCCAGGGATACTCACCATGCAAAAGGCAGGCTGAGTTGAGCGTAGCACATTCAAATCCTTGCTCCCTCTTCGTCATTCTGCTCGGAACTCACCACAGCCCAATGCCCGATTTCTGCCTCAGTCTAGGGTTAGGCTTGGGGCTAGGGTTAGGGTTATGCCTAGGGTTAGGGTTCACAAAACCACAAAGCCAGGAGCTCCAGGGATACTCACCATGCAAAAGGCAGGCCAAGTTGAGCGTAGCACATCCAAATCCTTGGTCCCTCTTTGTCATTCTGCTCGGAACTCACCACAGCCCAATGCCCGATTACTGCCTCAGTCTAGGGTTAGGCTTAGGGCTAGGGTTAGGGCTATGCCTAGGGTTAGGGTTCAGAAAACCACAAAGCCAGGAGCTCCAGGGATACTCACCATGCAAAAGGCAGGCCAAGTTGAGCGTAGCACATCCAAATCCTTGCTCCCTCTTCGTCATTCTGCTCGGAACTCCCCACAGCCCAATGCCCGATTACTGCCTCAGTCTAGGGTTAGGCTTAGGGCTAGGGTTAGGGCTATGCCTAGGGTTAGGGTTCACAAAACCACAAAGCCAGGAGCTCCAGGGATACTCACCATGCAAAAGGCAGGCCAAGTTGAGCGTAGCACATCCAAATCCTTGCTCCCTCTTCGTCATTCTGCTCAGAACTCACCACAGCCCAATGCCTGATTTCTGCCTCAGTCTAGGGTTAGGGTTATGCCTAGGGTTACGGTTCAGAAAACCACAAAGCCAGGAGCTCCAGGGACACTGATCATGCGAAAGGCAGGCCAAGTTAAGCACGGCACATCCAAAACCTTGCTCCCTCTTCTTCTTTCTGCAAGGGTTAGGGTTAGGGGCTCGGGTTAGGGTTAGGGGTTAGGGTTAGGGGTAGGGTTAGGGTTAGGGTTTTGACTAGGGTTAGGATTGAGAAAACTACAAAGCCAGGGGACCCAGGCACACTAAGCATGCAAAAGGCAGGCCAAGTTGAGCGTAGCACATCCAAATCCCCTCTCCCTCTTCGTCATTCTGCTCAGAACTCACCACAGCCCAATGCCCGATTTCTGCCTCAGTCTAGGGTTAGGCTTAGGGCTAGGGTTAGGGTTATGCCTAGGGTTAGGGTTATGCCTAGGGTTAGGGTTCAGAAAAGCACAAAGCCAGGAGCTCCAGGGATACTCCCCATGCAAAAGGCAGGCCAAGTTGAGCGTAGCACATCCAAATCCCCTCTCCCTCTTCGTCATTCTGCTCGGAACTCACCACAGCCCAATGCCCGATTTCTGCTTCAGTCTAGGGTTAGGCTTAGGGCTAGAGTTAGGGTTATGCCTAGGGTTAGGGTTATGCCTAGGGTTAGGGTTCAGAAAACCACAAAGCCAGGAGCTCCAGGGATACTCCCCATGCAAAAGGCAGGCCAAGTTGAGCGTAGCACATCCAAATCCCCTCTCCCTCTTCGTCAGTCTGCTCGGAACTCACCACAGCCCAATGCCCGATTTCTGCCTCAGTCTAGGGTTAGGCTTAGGGCTAGGGTTAGGGTTATGCCTAGGGTTAGGGTTCACAAAACCACAAAGCCAGGAGCTCCAGGGACACTGATCATGCGAAAGGCAGGCCAAGTTAAGCACGGCACATCCAAAACCTTGCTCCCCCTTCTTCTTTCTGCAAGGGTTAGGGTTAGGGGCTCGGGTTAGGGTTAGGGGTTAGGGTTAGGGGTAGGGTTAGGGTTAGGGTTTTGACTAGGGTTAGGATTGAGAAAACTACAAAGCCAGGGGACCCAGGCACACTAAGCATGCAAAAGGCAGGCCAAGTTGAGCGTAGCACATCCAAATCCCCTCTCCCTCTTCGTCATTCTGCTCAGAACTCACCACAGCCCAATGCCCGATTTCTGCCTCAGTCTAGGGTTAGGCTTAGGGCTAGGGTTAGGGTTATGCCTAGGGTTAGGGTTATGCCTAGGGTTAGGGTTCAGAAAAGCACAAAGCCAGGAGCTCCAGGGATACTCCCCATGCAAAAGGCAGGCCAAGTTGAGCGTAGCACATCCAAATCCCCTCTCCCTCTTCGTCATTCTGCTCGGAACTCACCACAGCCCAATGCCCGATTTCTGCCTCAGTCTAGGGTTAGGCTTAGGGCTAGGGTTAGGGTTATGCCTAGGGTTAGGGTTATGCCTAGGGTTAGGGTTCACAAAACCACAAAGCCAGGAGCTCCAGGGATACTCCCCATGCAAAAGGCAGGCCAAGTTGAGCGTAGCACATCCAAATCCCCTCTCCCTCTTCGTCAGTCTGCTCGGAACTCACCACAGCCCAATGCCCGATTTCTGCCTCAGTCTAGGGTTAGGCTTAGGGCTAGGGTTAGGGTTATGCCTAGGGTTAGGGTTCAGAAAACCACAAAGCCAGGAGCTCCAGGGATACTCACCATGCAAAAGGCAGGCCAAGTTAAGCACGGCACATCCAAAACCTTGCTCCCTCTTCTTCTTTCTGCAAGGGTTAGGGTTAGGGGCTCGGGTTAGGGTTAGGGGTTAGGGTTAGGGGTAGGGTTAGGGTTAGGGTTTTGACTAGGGTTAGGATTGAGAAAACCACAAAGCCAGGGGACCCAGGCACACTAAGCATGCAAAAGGCAGGCCAAGTTGAGTGTAGCACATCCAAATCCCCTCTCCCTCTTCGTCATTCTGCTCGGAACTCACCACAGCCCAATGCCCGATTTCTGCCTCAGTCTAGGGTTAGGCTTAGGGCTAGGGTTAGGGTTATGCCTAGGGTTAGGGTTCAGAAAACCACAAAGACAGGAGCTCCAGGGATACTCCCCATGCAAAAGGCAGGCCAAGTTGAGCGTAGCACATCCAAATCCTTGCTCCCTCTTTGTCATTCTGCTCGGAACTCACCACAGCCCAATGCCCGATTACTGCCTCAGTCTAGGGTTAGGCTTAGGGCTAGGGTTAGGGTTATGCCTAGGGTTAGGGTTCACAAAACCACAAAGCCAGGAGCTCCAGGGATACTCACCATGCAAAAGGCAGGCCAAGTTGAGTGTAGCACATCCAAATCCTTGCTCCCTCTTCGTCATTCTGCTCCGAACTCCCCACAGCCCAATGCCCGATTTCTGCCTCAGTCTAGGGTTAGGCTTAGGGCTAGGGTTAGGGTTATGCCTAGGGTTATGGTTCACAAAACCACAAAGCCAGGAGCTCCAGGGATACTCACCATGCAAAAGGCAGGCCAAGTTGAGCGTAGCACATCCAAATCCCCGCTCCCTCTTCATCATTCTGCTCGGAACTCACCACAGCCCAATGCCCGATTACTGGCTCAGTCTAGGGTTAGGCTTAGGGCTAGGGTTAGGGTTATGCCTAGGGTTAGGGTTCACAAAACCACAAAGCCAGGACCTCCCGGGATACTCCCCATGCAAAAGGCAGGCCGAGTTGAGCGTAGCACATCCAAATCCTTGCTCCCTCTTTGTCATTCTGCTCGGAACTCACCACAGCCCCATGCCCGATTACTGCCTCAGTCTAGGGTTAGGCTTAGGGCTAGGGTTAGGGTTATGCCTAGGGTTAGGGTTCAGAAAACCACAAAGCCAGGACCTCCCGGGATACTCCCCATGCAAAAGGCAGGCCGAGTTGAGCGTAGCACATCCAAATCCTTGGTCCCTCTTTGTCATTCTGCTCGGAACTCACCACAGCCCAATGCCCGATTACTGGCTCAGTCTAGGGTTAGGCTTAGGGCTAGGGTTAGGGTTATGTCTAGGGTTAGGGTTATGCCTAGGGTTAGGGTTCACAAAACCACAAAGCCAGGAGCTCCAGGGATACTCACCATGCAAAAGGCAGGCCAAGTTGAGCGTAGCACATCCAAATCCTTGGTCCCTCTTTGTCATTCTGCTCGGAACTCACCACAGCCCAATGCCCGATTTCTGCCTCAGTCTAGGGTTAGGCTTAGGGCTAGGGTTAGGGTTATGCCTAGGGTTAGGCTTCAGAAAACCACAAAGCCAGGAGCTCCAGGGATACTCACCATGCAAAAGGCAGGCCAAGTTGAGCGCAGCACATCCAAATCCTTGCTCCCTCTTCGTCATTCTGCTCGGAACTCCCCACAGCCCAATGCCCGATTACTGCCTCAGTCTAGGGTTAGGCTTAGGGCTAGGGTTAGGGTTATGCCTAGGGTTAGGCTTCAGAAAACCACAAAGCCAGGAGCTCCAGGGATACTCACCATGCAAAAGGCAGACCGAGTTGAGCGTAGCACATCCAAATCCTTGCTCCCTCTTTGTCATTCTGCTCCGAACTCACCACAGCCCAATGCCTGATTTCTGTCTCAGTCTAGGGTTAGGCTTAGGGCTAGGGTTAGGGTCATGCCTAGGGTTAGGCTTCAGAAAACCACAAAGCCAGGAGCTCCAGGGATACTCACCATGCAAAAGGCAGGCCAAGTTGAGCGTAGCACATCCAAATCCTTGCTCCCTCTTCGTCATTCTGCTCGGAACTCCCCACAGCCCAATGCCCGATTACTGCCTCAGTCTAGGGTTAGGCTTAGGGCTAGGGTTAGGGCTATGCCTAGGGTTAGGGTTCACAAAACCACAAAGCCAGGAGCTCCAGGGATACTCACCATGCAAAAGGCAGGCCAAGTTGAGCGTAGCACATCCAAATCCTTCCTCCCTCTTCGTCATTCTGCTCAGAACTCACCACAGCCCAATGCCTGATTTCTGCCTCAGTCTAGGGTTAGGGTTATGCCTAGGGTTAGGGTTATGCCTAGGGTTAGGGTTCTGCCTAGGGTTAGGGTTCACAAAACCACAAAGCCAGGAGCTCCAGGGATACTCACCATGCAAAAGGCAGGCCAAGTTGAGCGTAGCACATCCAAATCCCCTCTCCCTCTTCGTCATTCTGCTCAGAACTCACCACAGCCCAATGCCCGATTTCTGCCTCAGTCTAGGGTTAGGCTTAGGGCTAGGGTTAGGGTTATGCCTAGGGTTAGGGTTCAGAAAACCACAAAGCCAGGAGCTCCTGGGATACTCACCATGCAAAAGGCAGGCCAAGTTGAGCGTAGCACATCCAAATCCCCTCTCCCTCTTCGTCATTCTGCTCGGAACTCACCACAGCCCAATGCCCGATTTCTGCCTCAGTCTAGGGTTATGCTTAGGGCTAGGGTTAGGGTTATGCCTAGGGTTAGGGTTCACAAAACCACAAAGCCAGGAGCTCCAGGGATACTCACTATGCAAAAGGCAGGCCGAGTTGAGCGTAGCACATCCAAATCCTTGCTCCCTCTTTGTCATTCTGCTCCGAACTCACCACAGCCCAATGCCCGATTTCTGCCTCAGTCTAGGGTTAGGCTTAGGGCTAGGGTTAGGGTTATGCCTAGGGTTAGGCTTCAGAAAACCACAAAGCCAGGAGCTCCAGGGATACTCACCATGCAAAAGGCAGGCCAAGTTGAGCGTAGCACATCCAAATCCTTGCTCCCTCTTCGTCATTCTGCTCGGAACTCACCACAGCCCAATGCCCGATTACTGCCTCAGTCTAGGGTTAGGCTTAGGGCTAGGGTTAGGGCTATGCCTAGGGTTAGGCTTCAGAAAACCACAAAGCCAGGAGCTCCAGGGATACTCACCATGCAAAAGGCAGGCCAAGTTGAGCCTAGCACATCCAAATCCTTGCTCCCTCTTCGTCATTCTGCTCCGAACTCACCACAGCCCAATGCCCGATTACTGCCTCAGTCTAGGGTTAGGGTTATGCCTAGGGTTAGGGTTATGCCTAGGGTTAGGGTTCACAAAACCACAAAGCCAGGAGCTCCAGGGAAACTCACCATGCAAAAGGCAGGCCGAGTTGAGCGTAGCACATCCAAATCCTTGCTCCCTCTTTGTCATTCTGCTCCAAACTCACCACAGCCCAATGCCCGATATCTGCCTCAGTCTAGGGTTAGGCTTAGGGCTAGGGTTAGGGTTATGCCTACGGTTAGGCTTCAGAAAACCACAAAGCCAGGAGCTCCAGGGATGCCATGCAAAAGGCAGGCCAAGTTGAGCGTAGCACATCCAAATCCTTGCTCCCTCTTTGTCATTCTGCTCGGAACTCACCACAGCCCAATGCCCAATTACTGGCTCAGTCTAGGGTTAGGCTTAGGGCTAGGGTTAGGGTTATGCCTAGGGTTAGGGTTCACAAAACCACAAAGCCAGGATCTCCAGGGATACCATGCAAAAGGCAGGCCAAATTGAGCCTAGCACATCCAAATCCTTGCTCCCTCTTTGTCATTCTGCTCGGAACTCACCACAGCCCAATGCCCGATTTCTGCCTCAGTCTAGGGTTATGCTTAGGGCTAGGGTTAGGGTTATGCCTAGGGTTAGGGTTCACAAAACCACTAAGCCAGGAGCTCCAGGGATACTCACCATGCAAAAGGCAGGCTGAGTTGAGCGTAGCACATTCAAATCCTTGCTCCCTCTTCGTCATTCTGCTCGGAACTCACCACAGCCCAATGCCCGATTTCTGCCTCAGTCTAGGGTTAGGCTTGGGGCTAGGGTTAGGGTTATGCCTAGGGTTAGGGTTCACAAAACCACAAAGCCAGGAGCTCCAGGGATACTCACCATGCAAAAGGCAGGCCAAGTTGAGCGTAGCACATCCAAATCCTTGGTCCCTCTTTGTCATTCTGCTCGGAACTCACCACAGCCCAATGCCCGATTACTGGCTCAGTCTAGGGTTAGGCTTAGGGCTAGGGTTAGGGCTATGCCTAGGGTTAGGGTTCAGAAAACCACAAAGCCAGGAGCTCCAGGGATACTCACCATGCAAAAGGCAGGCCAAGTTGAGCGTAGCACATCCAAATCCTTGCTCCCTCTTCGTCATTCTGCTCGGAACTCCCCACAGCCCAATGCCCGATTACTGCCTCAGTCTAGGGTTAGGCTTAGGGCTAGGGTTAGGGCTATGCCTAGGGTTAGGGTTCACAAAACCACAAAGCCAGGAGCTCCAGGGATACTCACCATGCAAAAGGCAGGCCAAGTTGAGCGTAGCACATCCAAATCCTTGCTCCCTCTTTGTCATTCTGCTCAGAACTCACCACAGCCCAATGCCTGATTTCTGCCTCAGTCTAGGGTTAGGGTTATGCCTAGGGTTACGGTTCAGAAAACCACAAAGCCAGGAGCTCCAGGGACACTGATCATGCGAAAGGCAGGCCAAGTTAAGCACGGCACATCCAAAACCTTGCTCCCTCTTCTTCTTTCTGCAAGGGTTAGGGTTAGGGGCTCGGGTTAGGGTTAGGGGTTAGGGTTAGGGGTAGGGTTAGGGTTAGGGTTTTGACTAGGGTTAGGATTGAGAAAACTACAAAGCCAGGGGACCCAGGCACACTAAGCATGCAAAAGGCAGGCCAAGTTGAGCGTAGCACATCCAAATCCCCTCTCCCTCTTCGTCATTCTGCTCAGAACTCACCACAGCCCAATGCCCGATTTCTGCCTCAGTCTAGGGTTAGGCTTAGGGCTAGGGTTAGGGTTATGCCTAGGGTTAGGGTTATGCCTAGGGTTAGGGTTCAGAAAAGCACAAAGCCAGGAGCTCCAGGGATACTCCCCATGCAAAAGGCAGGCCAAGTTGAGCGTAGCACATCCAAATCCCCTCTCCCTCTTCGTCATTCTGCTCGGAACTCACCACAGCCCAATGCCCGATTTCTGCTTCAGTCTAGGGTTAGGCTTAGGGCTAGAGTTAGGGTTATGCCTAGGGTTAGGGTTATGCCTAGGGTTAGGGTTCAGAAAACCACAAAGCCAGGAGCTCCAGGGATACTCCCC
Source organism: Coloeus monedula (assembly GCF_965178545.1). Lineage (NCBI taxonomy): Eukaryota > Metazoa > Chordata > Aves > Passeriformes > Corvidae > Coloeus > Coloeus monedula. The sequence continues at coordinate 173,363 of NW_028120690.1, read as the reverse complement.
ATGCAAAAGGCAGGCCAAGTTGAGCGTAGCACATCCAAATCCCCTCTCCCTCTTCGTCAGTCTGCTCGGAACTCACCACAGCCCAATGCCCGATTTCTGCCTCAGTCTAGGGTTAGGCTTAGGGCTAGGGTTAGGGTTATGCCTAGGGTTAGGGTTCAGAAAACCACAAAGCCAGGAGCTCCAGGGACACTGATCATGCGAAAGGCAGGCCAAGTTAAGCACGGCACATCCAAAACCTTGCTCCCTCTTCTTCTTTCTGCAAGGGTTAGGGTTAGGGGCTCGGGTTAGGGTTAGGGGTTAGGGTTAGGGGTAGGGTTAGGGTTAGGGTTTTGACTAGGGTTAGGATTGAGAAAACTACAAAGCCAGGGGACCCAGGCACACTAAGCATGCAAAAGGCAGGCCAAGTTGAGCGTAGCACATCCAAATCCCCTCTCCCTCTTCGTCATTCTGCTCAGAACTCACCACAGCCCAATGCCCGATTTCTGCCTCAGTCTAGGGTTAGGCTTAGGGCTAGGGTTAGGGTTATGCCTAGGGTTAGGGTTCAGAAAACCACAAAGCCAGGAGCTCCAGGGATACTCACCATGCAAAAGGCAGGCCAAGTTGAGCATAGCACATCCAAATCCCCTCTCCCTCTTCGTCATTCTGCTCGGAACTAACCACAGCCCAATGCCCGATTACTGGCTCAGTCTAGGGTTAGGCTTAGGGCTAGGGTTAGGGTTATGCCTAGGGTTAGGGTTCAGAAAACCACAAAGCCAGGAGCTCCAGGGATACTCACCATGCAAAAGGCAGGCCAAGTTGAGCGTAGCACGTCCAAATCCTTGCTCCCTCTTCTTCATTCTGCTCGGAACTCACCACGGCCCAATGCCCGATTACTGCCTCAGTCTAGGGTTAGGGTTATGCCTAGGGTTAGGGTTATGCCTAGGGTTAGGGTTCAGAAAACCACAAAGCCAGGAGCTCCAGGGATACTCCCCATGCAAAAGGCAGGCCAAGTTGAGCGTAGCACATCCAAATCCTTCCTCCCTCTTCTTCATTCTGCTCGGAACTCACCACGGCCCAATGCCCGATTACTGCCTCAGTCTAGGGTTAGGCTTAGGGCTAGGGTTAGGGTTATGCCTAGGGTTAGGGTTCAGAAAACCACAAAGCCAGGAGCTCCAGGGACACTGATCATGCGAAAGGCAGGCCAAGTTAAGCACGGCACATCCAAAACCTTGCTCCCTCTTTGTCATTCTGCTCGGAACTCACCACAGCCCAATGCCCGATTACTGCCTCAGTCTAGGGTTAGGCTTAGGGCTAGGGTTAGGGTTATGCCTAGGGTTAGGGTTCAGAAAACCACAAAGCCAGGAGCTCCAGGGATACTCCCCATGCAAAAGGCAGGCCAAGTTGAGCGTAGCACATCCAAATCCTTGCTCCCTCTTTGTCATTATGCTCGGAACTCACCACAGCCCAATGCCCGATTACTGCCTCAGTCTAGGGTTAGGCTTAGGGCTAGGGTTAGGGTTATGCCTAGGGTTAGGCTTCAGAAAACCACAAAGCCAGGAGCTCCAGGGATACTCCCCATGCAAAAGGCAGGCCGAGTTGAGCGTAGCACATCCAAATCCTTGCTCCCTCTTTGTCATTATGCTCGGAACTCACCACAGCCCAATGCCCGATTACTGCCTCAGTCTAGGGTTAGGCTTAGGGCTAGGGTTAGGGTTATGCCTAGGGTTAGGGTTCACAAAACCACAAAGCCAGGAGCTCCAGGGATACTCACCATGCAAAAGGCAGGCCAAGTTGAGCGTAGCACATCCAAATCCTTGCTCCCTCTTTGTCATTCTGCTCGGAACTCCCCACAGCCCAATGCCAGATTACTGCCTCAGTCTAGGGTTAGGCTTAGGGCTAGGGTTAGGGTTGTGCCTAGGGTTAGGGTTCAGAAAACCACAAAGCCAGGAGCTCCAGGGGCACTGATCATGCGAAAGGCAGGCCAAGTTAAGCACGGCACATCCAAAACCTTGCTCCCTCTTCTTCTTTCTGCAAGGGTTAGGGTTAGGGGCTCGGGTTAGGGTTAGGGGTTAGGGTTAGGGGTAGGGTTAGGGTTAGGGTTTTGACTAGGGTTAGGATTCAGAAAACCACAAAGCCAGGGGACCCAGGCACACTAAGCATGCAAAACGCAGGCCAAGTTGAGCGTAGCACATCCAAATCCCCTCTCCCTCTTCGTCATTCTGCTCAGAACTCACCACGGCCCAATGCCCGATTACTGGCTCAGTCTAGGGTTAGGCTTAGGGCTAGGGTTAGGGTTATGCCTAGGGTTAGGGTTCAGAAAACCACGAAGCCAGGACCTCCCGGGATGCTCCCCATGCAAAAGGCAGGCCGAGTTGAGCGTAGCACATCCAAATCCTTGCTCCCTCTTTGTCATTATGCTCGGAACTCACCACAGCCCAATGCCCGATTTCTGCCTCAGTCTAGGGTTAGGCTTAGGGCTAGGGTTAGGGTTATGCCTAGGGTTAGGGTTCACAAAACCACAAAGCCAGGAGCTCCAGGGATACTCACCATGCAAAAGGCAGGCCAAGTTGAGCGTAGCACATCCAAATCCTTGCTCCCTCTTTGTCATTCTGCTCGGAACTTCCCACAGCCCAATGCCCGATTACTGGCTCAGTCTAGGGTTAGGCTTAGGGCTAGGGTTAGGGTTATGCCTAGGGTTACGGTTCAGAAAACCACAAAGCCAGGAGCTCCAGGGACACTGATCATGCGAAAGGCAGGCCAAGTTAAGCACAGCACATCCAAAACCTTGCTCCCTCTTCTTCTTTCTGCAAGGGTTAGGGTTAGGGGCTCGGGTTAGGGTTAGGGGTTAGGGTTAGGGGTAGGGTTAGGGTTAGGGTTTTGACTAGGGTTAGGATTGAGAAAACTACAAAGCCAGGGGACCCAGGCACACTAAGCATGCAAAAGGCAGGCCAAGTTGAGCGTAGCACATCCAAATCCCCTCTCCCTCTTCGTCATTCTGCTCAGAACTCACCACAGCCCAATGCCCGATTTCTGCCTCAGTCTAGGGTTAGGCTTAGGGCTAGGGTTAGGGTTATGCCTAGGGTTAGGGTTATGCCTAGGGTTAGGGTTCAGAAAAGCACAAAGCCAGGAGCTCCAGGGATACTCCCCATGCAAAAGGCAGGCCAAGTTGAGCGTAGCACATCCAAATCCCCTCTCCCTCTTCGTCATTCTGCTCGGAACTCACCACAGCCCAATGCCCGATTTCTGCCTCAGTCTAGGGTTAGGCTTAGGGCTAGGGTTAGGGTTATGCCTAGGGTTAGGGTTATGCCTAGGGTTAGGGTTCACAAAACCACAAAGCCAGGAGCTCCAGGGATACTCCCCATGCAAAAGGCAGGCCAAGTTGAGCGTAGCACATCCAAATCCCCTCTCCCTCTTCGTCAGTCTGCTCGGAACTCACCACAGCCCAATGCCCGATTTCTGCCTCAGTCTAGGGTTAGGCTTAGGGCTAGGGTTAGGGTTATGCCTAGGGTTAGGGTTCAGAAAACCACAAAGCCAGGAGCTCCAGGGATACTCACCATGCAAAAGGCAGGCCAAGTTAAGCACGGCACATCCAAAACCTTGCTCCCTCTTCTTCTTTCTGCAAGGGTTAGGGTTAGGGGCTCGGGTTAGGGTTAGGGGTTAGGGTTAGGGGTAGGGTTAGGGTTAGGGTTTTGACTAGGGTTAGGATTGAGAAAACCACAAAGCCAGGGGACCCAGGCACACTAAGCATGCAAAAGGCAGGCCAAGTTGAGTGTAGCACATCCAAATCCCCTCTCCCTCTTCGTCATTCTGCTCGGAACTCACCACAGCCCAATGCCCGATTTCTGCCTCAGTCTAGGGTTAGGCTTAGGGCTAGGGTTAGGGTTATGCCTAGGGTTAGGGTTCAGAAAACCACAAAGACAGGAGCTCCAGGGATACTCCCCATGCAAAAGGCAGGCCAAGTTGAGCGTAGCACATCCAAATCCTTGCTCCCTCTTTGTCATTCTGCTCGGAACTCACCACAGCCCAATGCCCGATTACTGCCTCAGTCTAGGGTTAGGCTTAGGGCTAGGGTTAGGGTTATGCCTAGGGTTAGGGTTCACAAAACCACAAAGCCAGGAGCTCCAGGGATACTCACCATGCAAAAGGCAGGCCAAGTTGAGTGTAGCACATCCAAATCCTTGCTCCCTCTTCGTCATTCTGCTCCGAACTCCCCACAGCCCAATGCCCGATTTCTGCCTCAGTCTAGGGTTAGGCTTAGGGCTAGGGTTAGGGTTATGCCTAGGGTTATGGTTCACAAAACCACAAAGCCAGGAGCTCCAGGGATACTCACCATGCAAAAGGCAGGCCAAGTTGAGCGTAGCACATCCAAATCCCCGCTCCCTCTTCATCATTCTGCTCGGAACTCACCACAGCCCAATGCCCGATTACTGGCTCAGTCTAGGGTTAGGCTTAGGGCTAGGGTTAGGGTTATGCCTAGGGTTAGGGTTCACAAAACCACAAAGCCAGGACCTCCCGGGATACTCCCCATGAAAAAGGCAGGCCGAGTTGAGCGTAGCACATCCAAATCCTTGCTCCCTCTTTGTCATTCTGCTCGGAACTCACCACAGCCCCATGCCCGATTACTGCCTCAGTCTAGGGTTAGGCTTAGGGCTAGGGTTAGGGTTATGCCTAGGGTTAGGGTTCAGAAAACCACAAAGCCAGGACCTCCCGGGATACTCCCCATGCAAAAGGCAGGCCGAGTTGAGCGTAGCACATCCAAATCCTTGCTCCCTCTTTGTCATTATGCTCGGAACTCCCCACAGCCCAATGCCCGATTACTGCCTCAGTCTAGGGTTAGGCTTAGGGCTAGGGTTAGGGTTATGCCTAGGGTTAGGGTTCACAAAACCACAAAGCCAGGAGCTCCAGGGATACTCACCATGCAAAAGGCAGGCCAAGTTGAGCGTAGCACATCCAAATCTTTGCTCCCTCTTTGTCATTCTGCTCGGAACTTCCCACAGCCCAATGCCCGATTACTGGCTCAGTCTAGGGTTAGGCTTAGGGCTAGGGTTAGGGTTATGCCTAGGGTTACGGTTCAGAAAACCACAAAGCCAGGTGCTCCAGGGACACTGATCATGCGAAAGGCAGGCCAAGTTAAGCACGGCACATCCAAAACCTTGCTCCCTCTTCTTCTTTCTGCAAGGGTTAGGGTTAGGGGCTCGGGTTAGGGTTAGGGGTTAGGGTTAGGGGTAGGGTTAGGGTTAGGGTTTTGACTAGGGTTAGGATTGAGAAAACTACAAAGCCAGGGGACCCAGGCACACTAAGCATGCAAAAGGCAGGCCAAGTTGAGCGTAGCACATCCAAATCCCCTCTCCCTCTTCGTCATTCTGCTCAGAACTCACCACAGCCCAATGCCCGATTTCTGCCTCAGTCTAGGGTTAGGCTTAGGGCTAGGGTTAGGGTTATGCCTAGGGTTAGGGTTATGCCTAGGGTTAGGGTTCAGAAAAGCACAAAGCCAGGAGCTCCAGGGATACTCCCCATGCAAAAGGCAGGCCAAGTTGAGCGTAGCACATCCAAATCCCCTCTCCCTCTTCGTCATTCTGCTCGGAACTCACCACAGCCCAATGCCCGATTTCTGCCTCAGTCTAGGGTTAGGCTTAGGGCTAGGGTTAGGGTTATGCCTAGGGTTAGGGTTATGCCTAGGGTTAGGGTTCAGAAAACCACAAAGCCAGGAGCTCCAGGGATACTCCCCATGCAAAAGGCAGGCCAAGTTGAGCGTAGCACATCCAAATCCCCTCTCCCTCTTCGTCAGTCTGCTCGGAACTCACCACAGCCCAATGCCCGATTTCTGCCTCAGTCTAGGGTTAGGCTTAGGGCTAGGGTTAGGGTTATGCCTAGGGTTAGGGTTCAGAAAACCACAAAGCCAGGAGCTCCAGGGATACTCACCATGCAAAAGGCAGGCCAAGTTAAGCACGGCACATCCAAAACCTTGCTCCCTCTTCTTCTTTCTGCAAGGGTTAGGGTTAGGGGCTCGGGTTAGGGTTAGGGGTTAGGGTTAGGGGTAGGGTTAGGGTTAGGGTTTTGACTAGGGTTAGGATTGAGAAAACCACAAAGCCAGGGGACCCAGGCACACTAAGCATGCAAAAGGCAGGCCAAGTTGAGTGTAGCACATCCAAATCCCCTCTCCCTCTTCGTCATTCTGCTCGGAACTCACCACAGCCCAATGCCCGATTTCCGCCTCAGTCTAGGGTTATGCTTAGGGCTAGGGTTAGGGTTATGCCTAGGGTTAGGGTTCACAAAACCACAAAGCCAGGAGCTCCAGGGATACTCACCATGCAAAAGGCAGGCCGAGTTGAGCGTAGCACATCCAAATCCTTGCTCCCTCTTTGTCATTCTGCTCCGAACTCACCACAGCCCAATGCCTGATTTCTGCCTCAGTCTAGGGTTAGGCTTAGGGCTAGGGTTAGGGTTATGCCTAGGGTTAGGCTTCAGAAAACCACAAAGCCAGGAGCTCCAGGGATACTCACCATGCAAAAGGCAGGCCAAGTTGAGCGTAGCACATCCAAATCCTTGCTCCCTCTTTGTCATTCTGCTCGGAACTCCCCACAGCCCAATGCCCGATTTCTGCCTCAGTCTACGGTTAAGCTTAGGGCTAGGGTTAGGGTTATGCCTAGGGTTAGGGTTCAGAAAACCACAAAGCCAGGAGCTCCAGGGATACTCACCATGCAAAAGGCAGGCCAAGTTGAGCGTAGCACATCCAAATCCCCTCTCCCTCTTCGTCATTCTGCTCGGAACTCACCACAGCCCAATGCTCGATTTCTGCCTCAGTCTAGGGTTAGGCTTAGGGCTAGGATTAGGGTTATGCTTAGGGTTAGGGTTCACAAAACCACAAAGCCAGGAGCTCCAGGGAAACTCACCATGCAAAAGGCAGGCCGAGTTGAGCGTAGCACATCCAAATCCTTGCTCCCTCTTCGTCATTCTGCTCGGAACTCACCACAGCCCAATGCCCGATTTCTGCCTCAGTCTAGGGTTAGGCTTAGGGCTAGGGTTAGGGTTATGCCTACTGTTAGGCTTCAGAAAACCACAAAGCCAGGAGCTCCAGGGATACCATGCAAAAGGCAGGCCAAGTTGAGCGTCGCACATCCAAATCCTTGCTCCCTCTTTGTCATTCTGCTCGGAACTCACCACAGCCCAATGCCCAATTACTGGCTCAGTCTAGGGTTAGGCTTAGGGCTAGGGTTAGGGCTATGCCTAGGGTTAGGGTTCACAAAACCACAAAGCCAGGAGCTCCAGGGATACCATGCAAAAGGCAGGCCAAGTTGAGCCTAGCACATCCAAATCCTTGCTCCCTCTTTGTCATTCTGCTCGGAACTCACCACAGCCGAATGCCCGATTTCTGCCTCAGTCTAGGGTTAGGCTTAGGGCTAGGGTTAGGGTTATGCCTAGGGTTAGGGTTCACAAAACCACAAAGCCAGGAGCTCCAGGGATACTCACCATGCAAAAGGCAGGCTGAGTTGAGCGTAGCACATTCAAATCCTTGCTCCCTCTTCGTCATTCTGCTCGGAACTCACCACAGCCCAATGCCCGATTTCTGCCTCAGTCTAGGGTTAGGCTTGGGGCTAGGGTTAGGGTTATGCCTAGGGTTAGGGTTCACAAAACCACAAAGCCAGGAGCTCCAGGGATACTCACCATGCAAAAGGCAGGCCAAGTTGAGCGTAGCACATCCAAATCCTTGGTCCCTCTTTGTCATTCTGCTCGGAACTCACCACAGCCCAATGCCCGATTACTGGCTCAGTCTAGGGTTAGGCTTAGGGCTAGGGTTAGGGTTATGTCTAGGGTTAGGGTTATGCCTAGGATTAGGGTTCACAAAACCACAAAGCCAGGAGCTCCAGGGATACTCACCATGCAAAAGGCAGGCCAAGTTGAGCGTAGCACATCCAAATCCTTGGTCCCTCTTTGTCATTCTGCTCGGAACTCACCACAGCCCAATGCCCGATTTCTGCCTCAGTCTAGGGTTAGGCTTAGGGCTAGGGTTAGGGTTATGCCTAGGGTTAGGCTTCAGAAAACCACAAAGCCAGGAGCTCCAGGGATACTCACCATGCAAAAGGCAGGCCAAGTTGAGCGCAGCACATCCAAATCCTTGCTCCCTCTTCGTCATTCTGCTCGGAACTCCCCACAGCCCAATGCCCGATTACTGCCTCAGTCTAGGGTTAGGCTTAGGGCTAGGGTTAGGGTTATGCCTAGGGTTAGGCTTCAGAAAACCACAAAGCCAGGAGCTCCAGGGATACTCACCATGCAAAAGGCAGACCGAGTTGAGCGTAGCACATCCAAATCCTTGCTCCCTCTTCGTCATTCTGCTCGGAACTCACCACAGCCCAATGCCTGATTTCTGCCTCAGTCTAGGGTTAGGCTTAGGGCTAGGGTTAGGGTTATGCCTAGGGTTAGGGTTCTGCCTAGGGTTAGGGTTCACAAAACCACAAAGCCAGGAGCTCCAGGGATACTCACCATGCAAAAGGCAGGCCAAGTTGAGCGTAGCACATCCAAATCCCCTCTCCCTCTTCGTCATTCTGCTCAGAACTCACCACAGCCCAATGCCCGATTTCTGCCTCAGTCTAGGGTTAGGCTTAGGGCTAGGGTTAGGGTTATGCCTAGGGTTAGGGTTCACAAAACCACAAAGCCAGGAGCTCCAGGGATACTCACCATGCAAAAGGCAGGCCAAGTTGAGCGTAGCACATCCAAATCCCCTCTCCCTCTTCGTCATTCTGCTCGGAACTCACCACAGCCCAATGCCCGATTTCTGCCTCAGTCTAGGGTTATGCTTAGGGCTAGGGTTAGGGTTATGCCTAGGGTTAGGGTTCACAAAACCACAAAGCCAGGAGCTCCAGGGATACTCACCATGCAAAAGGCAGGCCACGTTGAGCGTAGCACATCCAAATCCTTGCTCCCTCTTTGTCATTCTGCTCCGAACTCACCACAGCCCAATGCCTGATTTCTGCCTCAGTCTAGGGTTAGGCTTAGGGCTAGGGTTAGGGTTATGCCTAGGGTTAGGCTTCAGAAAACCACAAAGCCAGGAGCTCCAGGGATACTCACCATGCAAAAGGCAGGCCAAGTTGAGCGTAGCACATCCAAATCCTTGCTCCCTCTTCGTCATTCTGCTCGGAACTCCCCACAGCCCAATGCCCGATTACTGCCTCAGTCTAGGGTTAGGCTTAGGGCTAGGGTTAGGGCTATGCCTAGGGTTAGGGTTCTGCCTAGGGTTAGGGTTCACAAAACCACAAAGCCAGGAGCTCCAGGGATACTCACCATGCAAAAGGCAGGCCAAGTTGAGCGTAGCACATCCAAATCCCCTCTCCCTCTTCGTCATTCTGCTCAGAACTCACCACAGCCCAATGCCCGATTTCTGCCTCAGTCTAGGGTTAGGCTTAGGGCTAGGGTTAGGGTTATGCCTAGGGTTAGGGTTCAGAAAACCACAAAGCCAGGAGCTCCTGGGATACTCACCATGCAAAAGGCAGGCCAAGTTGAGCGTAGCACATCCAAATCCCCTCTCCCTCTTCGTCATTCTGCTCGGAACTCACCACAGCCCAATGCCCGATTTCTGCCTCAGTCTAGGGTTATGCTTAGGGCTAGGGTTAGGGTTATGCCTAGGGTTAGGGTTCACAAAACCACAAAGCCAGGAGCTCCAGGGATACTCACCATGCAAAAGGCAGGCCGAGTTGAGCGTAGCACATCCAAATCCTTGCTCCCTCTTTGTCATTCTGCTCCGAACTCACCACAGCCCAATGCCTGATTTCTGCCTCAGTCTAGGGTTAGGCTTAGGGCTAGGGTTAGGGTTATGCCTAGGGTTAGGCTTCAGAAAACCACAAAGCCAGGAGCTCCAGGGATACTCACCATGCAAAAGGCAGGCCAAGTTGAGCGTAGCACATCCAAATCCTTGCTCCCTCTTTGTCATTCTGCTCGGAACTCACCACAGCCCAATGCCCGATTACTGCCTCAGTCTAGGGTTAGGCTTAGGGCTAGGGTTAGGGCTATGCCTAGGGTTAGGCTTCAGAAAACCACAAAGCCAGGAGCTCCAGGGATACTCACCATGCAAAAGGCAGGCCAAGTTGAGCCTAGCACATCCAAATCCTTGCTCCCTCTTCGTCATTCTGCTCAGAACTCACCACAGCCCAATGCCCGATTTCTGCCTCAGTCTAGGGTTAGGGTTATGCCTAGGGTTAGGGTTATGCCTAGGGTTAGGGTTCACAAAACCACAAAGCCAGGAGCTCCAGGGAAACTCACCATGCAAAAGGCAGGCCGAGTTGAGCGTAGCACATCCAAATCCTTGCTCCCTCTTCGTCATTCTGCTCGGAACTCACCACAGCCCAATGCCCGATTTCTGCCTCAGTCTAGGGTTAGGCTTGGGGCTAGGGTTAGGGTTATGCCTACGGTTAGGCTTCAGAAAACCACAAAGCCAGGAGCTCCAGGGATACCATGCAAAAGGCAGGCCAAGTTGAGCGTAGCACATCCAAATCCTTGCTCCCTCTTTGTCATTCTGCTCGGAACTCACCACAGCCCAATGCCCAATTACTGGCTCAGTCTAGGGTTAGGCTTAGGGCTAGGGTTAGGGTTATGCCTAGGGTTAGGGTTCACAAAACCACAAAGCCAGGAGCTCCAGGGATACCATGCAAAAGGCAGGCCAAATTGAGCCTAGCACATCCAAATCCTTGCTCCCTCTTTGTCATTCTGCTCGGAACTCACCACAGCCGAATGCCCGATTTCTGCCTCAGTCTAGGGTTAGGCTTAGGGCTAGGGTTAGGGTTATGCCTAGGGTTAGGGTTCACAAAACCACAAAGCCAGGAGCTCCAGGGATACTCACCATGCAAAAGGCAGGCTGAGTTGAGCGTAGCACATTCAAATCCTTGCTCCCTCTTCGTCATTCTGCTCGGAACTCACCACAGCCCAATGCCCGATTTCTGCCTCAGTCTAGGGTTAGGCTTGGGGCTAGGGTTAGGGTTATGCCTAGGGTTAGGGTTCACAAAACCACAAAGCCAGGAGCTCCAGGGATACTCACCATGCAAAAGGCAGGCCAAGTTGAGCGTAGCACATCCAAATCCTTGGTCCCTCTTTGTCATTCTGCTCGGAACTCACCACAGCCCAATGCCCGATTACTGGCTCAGTCTAGGGTTAGGCTTAGGGCTAGGGTTAGGGTTATGTCTAGGGTTAGGGTTATGCCTAGGGTTAGGGTTCACAAAACCACAAAGCCAGGAGCTCCAGGGATACTCACCATGCAAAAGGCAGGCCAAGTTGAGCGTAGCACATCCAAATCCTTGGTCCCTCTTTGTCATTCTGCTCGGAACTCACCACAGCCCAATGCCCGATTTCTGCCTCAGTCTAGGGTTAGGCTTAGGGCTAGGGTTAGGGTTATGCCTAGGGTTAGGCTTCAGAAAACCACAAAGCCAGGAGCTCCAGGGATACTCACCATGCAAAAGGCAGGCCAAGTTGAGCGCAGCACATCCAAATCCTTGCTCCCTCTTCGTCATTCTGCTCGGAACTCCCCACAGCCCAATGCCCGATTACTGCCTCAGTCTAGGGTTAGGCTTAGGGCTAGGGTTAGGGTTATGCCTAGGGTTAGGCTTCAGAAAACCACAAAGCCAGGAGCTCCAGGGATACTCACCATGCAAAAGGCAGACCGAGTTGAGCGTAGCACATCCAAATCCTTGCTCCCTCTTTGTCATTCTGCTCCGAACTCACCACAGCCCAATGCCTGATTTCTGTCTCAGTCTAGGGTTAGGCTTAGGGCTAGGGTTAGGGTTATGCCTAGGGTTAGGCTTCAGAAAACCACAAAGCCAGGAGCTCCAGGGATACTCACCATGCAAAAGGCAGGCCAAGTTGAGCGTAGCACATCCAAATCCTTGCTCCCTCTTCGTCATTCTGCTCGGAACTCCCCACAGCCCAATGCCCGATTACTGCCTCAGTCTAGGGTTAGGCTTAGGGCTAGGGTTAGGGCTATGCCTAGGGTTAGGGTTCACAAAACCACAAAGCCAGGAGCTCCAGGGATACTCACCATGCAAAAGGCAGGCCAAGTTGAGCGTAGCACATCCAAATCCTTGCTCCCTCTTCGTCATTCTGCTCAGAACTCACCACAGCCCAATGCCTGATTTCTGCCTCAGTCTAGGGTTAGGGTTATGCCTAGGGTTAGGGTTATGCCTAGGGTTAGGGTTCTGCCTAGGGTTAGGGTTCACAAAACCACAAAGCCAGGAGCTCCAGGGATACTCACCATGCAAAAGGCAGGCCAAGTTGAGCGTAGCACATCCAAATCCCCTCTCCCTCTTCGTCATTCTGCTCAGAACTCACCACAGCCCAATGCCCGATTTCTGCCTCAGTCTAGGGTTAGGCTTAGGGCTAGGGTTAGGGTTATGCCTAGGGTTAGGGTTCAGAAAACCACAAAGCCAGGAGCTCCTGGGATACTCACCATGCGAAAGGCAGGCCAAGTTGAGCGTAGCACATCCAAATCCCCTCTCCCTCTTCGTCATTCTGCTCGGAACTCACCACAGCCCAATGCCCGATTTCTGCCTCAGTCTAGGGTTATGCTTAGGGCTAGGGTTAGGGTTATGCCTAGGGTTAGGGTTCACAAAACCACAAAGCCAGGAGCTCCAGGGATACTCACTATGCAAAAGGCAGGCCGAGTTGAGCGTAGCACATCCAAATCCTTGCTCCCTCTTTGTCATTCTGCTCCGAACTCACCACAGCCCAATGCCTGATTTCTGCCTCAGTCTAGGGTTAGGCTTAGGGCTAGGGTTAGGGTTATGCCTAGGGTTAGGCTTCAGAAAACCACAAAGCCAGGAGCTCCAGGGATACTCACCATGCAAAAGGCAGGCCAAGTTGAGCGTAGCACATCCAAATCCTTGCTCCCTCTTCGTCATTCTGCTCGGAACTCACCACAGCGCAATGCCCGATTACTGCCTCAGTCTAGGGTTAGGCTTAGGGCTAGGGTTAGGGCTATGCCTAGGGTTAGGCTTCAGAAAACCACAAAGCCAGGAGCTCCAGGGATACTCACCATGCAAAAGGCAGGCCAAGTTGAGCCTAGCACATCCAAATCCTTGCTCCCTCTTCGTCATTCTGCTCCGAACTCACCACAGCCCAATGCCCGATTACTGCCTCAGTCTAGGGTTAGGGTTATGCCTAGGGCTAGGGTTATGCCTAGGGTTAGGGTTCACAAAACCACAAAGCCAGGAGCTCCAGGGAAACTCACCATGCAAAAGGCAGGCCGAGTTGAGCGTAGCACATCCAAATCCTTGCTCCCTCTTTGTCATTCTGCTCGGAACTCACCACAGCCCAATGCCCGATATCTGCCTCAGTCTAGGGTTAGGCTTAGGGCTAGGGTTAGGGTTATGCCTACGGTTAGGCTTCAGAAAACCACAAAGCCAGGAGCTCCAGGGATACCATGCAAAAGGCAGGCCAAGTTGAGCGTAGCACATCCAAATCCTTGCTCCCTCTTTGTCATTCTGCTCGGAACTCACCACAGCCCAATGCCCAATTACTGGCTCAGTCTAGGGTTAGGCTTAGGGCTAGGGTTAGGGTTATGCCTAGGGTTAGGGTTCACAAAACCACAAAGCCAGGATCTCCAGGGATACCATGCAAAAGGCAGGCCAAATTGAGCCTAGCACATCCAAATCCTTGCTCCCTCTTTGTCATTCTGCTCGGAACTCACCACAGCCGAATGCCCGATTTCTGCCTCAGTCTAGGGTTAGGCTTAGGGCTAGGGTTAGGGTTATGCCTAGGGTTAGGGTTCACAAAACCACAAAGCCAGGAGCTCCAGGGATACTCACCATGCAAAAGGCAGGCTGAGTTGAGCGTAGCACATTCAAATCCTTGCTCCCTCTTCGTCATTCTGCTCGGAACTCACCACAGCCCAATGCCCGATTTCTGCCTCAGTCTAGGGTTAGGCTTGGGGCTAGGGTTAGGGTTATGCCTAGGGTTAGGGTTCACAAAACCACAAAGCCAGGAGCTCCAGGGATACTCACCATGCAAAAGGCAGGCCAAGTTGAGCGTAGCACATCCAAATCCTTGGTCCCTCTTTGTCATTCTGCTCGGAACTCACCACAGCCCAATGCCCGATTACTGGCTCAGTCTAGGGTTAGGCTTAGGGCTAGGGTTAGGGTTATGTCTAGGGTTAGGGTTATGCCTAGGGTTAGGGTTCACAAAACCACAAAGCCAGGAGCTCCAGGGATACTCACCATGCAAAAGGCAGGCCAAGTTGAGCGTAGCACATCCAAATCCTTGGTCCCTCTTTGTCATTCTGCTCGGAACTCACCACAGCCCAATGCCCGATTTCTGCCTCAGTCTAGGGTTAGGCTTAGGGCTAGGGTTAGGGTTATGCCTAGGGTTAGGCTTCAGAAAACCACAAAGCCAGGAGCTCCAGGGATACTCACCATGCAAAAGGCAGGCCAAGTTGAGCGTAGCACATCCAAATCCCCTCTCCCTCTTCGTCATTCTGCTCAGAACTCACCACAGCCCAATGCCCGATTTCTGCCTCAGTCTAGGGTTAGGCTTAGGGCTAGGGTTAGGGTTATGCCTAGGGTTAGGGTTCAGAAAACCACAAAGCCAGGAGCTCCTGGGATACTCACCATGCAAAAGGCAGGCCAAGTTGAGCGTAGCACATCCAAATCCCCTCTCCCTCTTCGTCATTCTGCTCGGAACTCACCACAGCCCAATGCCCGATTTCTGCCTCAGTCTAGGGTTATGCTTAGGGCTAGGGTTAGGGTTATGCCTAGGGTTAGGGTTCACAAAACCACAAAGCCAGGAGCTCCAGGGATACTCACCATGCAAAAGGCAGGCCGAGTTGAGCGTAGCACATCCAAATCCTTGCTCCCTCTTTGTCATTCTGCTCCGAACTCACCACAGCCCAATGCCTGATTTCTGCCTCAGTCTAGGGTTAGGCTTAGGGCTAGGGTTAGGGTTATGCCTAGGGTTAGGCTTCAGAAAACCACAAAGCCAGGAGCTCCAGGGATACTCACCATGCAAAAGGCAGGCCAAGTTGAGCGTAGCACATCCAAATCCTTGCTCCCTCTTTGTCATTCTGCTCGGAACTCACCACAGCCCAATGCCCGATTACTGCCTCAGTCTAGGGTTAGGCTTAGGGCTAGGGTTAGGGCTATGCCTAGGGTTAGGCTTCAGAAAACCACAAAGCCAGGAGCTCCAGGGATACTCACCATGCAAAAGGCAGGCCAAGTTGAGCCTAGCACATCCAAATCCTTGCTCCCTCTTCGTCATTCTGCTCAGAACTCACCACAGCCCAATGCCCGATTTCTGCCTCAGTCTAGGGTTAGGGTTATGCCTAGGGTTAGGGTTATGCCTAGGGTTAGGGTTCACAAAACCACAAAGCCAGGAGCTCCAGGGAAACTCACCATGCAAAAGGCAGGCCGAGTTGAGCGTAGCACATCCAAATCCTTGCTCCCTCTTCGTCATTCTGCTCGGAACTCACCACAGCCCAATGCCCGATTTCTGCCTCAGTCTAGGGTTAGGCTTAGGGCTAGGGTTAGGGTTATGCCTACGGTTAGGCTTCAGAAAACCACAAAGCCAGGAGCTCCAGGGATACCATGCAAAAGGCAGGCCAAGTTGAGCGTAGCACATCCAAATCCTTGCTCCCTCTTTGTCATTCTGCTCGGAACTCACCACAGCCCAATGCCCAATTACTGGCTCAGTCTAGGGTTAGGCTTAGGGCTAGGGTTAGGGTTATGCCTAGGGTTAGGGTTCACAAAACCACAAAGCCAGGAGCTCCAGGGATACCATGCAAAAGGCAGGCCAAATTGAGCCTAGCACATCCAAATCCTTGCTCCCTCTTTGTCATTCTGCTCGGAACTCACCACAGCCGAATGCCCGATTTCTGCCTCAGTCTAGGGTTAGGCTTAGGGCTAGGGTTAGGGTTATGCCTAGGGTTAGGGTTCACAAAACCACAAAGCCAGGAGCTCCAGGGATACTCACCATGCAAAAGGCAGGCTGAGTTGAGCGTAGCACATTCAAATCCTTGCTCCCTCTTCGTCATTCTGCTCGGAACTCACCACAGCCCAATGCCCGATTTCTGCCTCAGTCTAGGGTTAGGCTTGGGGCTAGGGTTAGGGTTATGCCTAGGGTTAGGGTTCACAAAACCACAAAGCCAGGAGCTCCAGGGATACTCACCATGCAAAAGGCAGGCCAAGTTGAGCGTAGCACATCCAAATCCTTGGTCCCTCTTTGTCATTCTGCTCGGAACTCACCACAGCCCAATGCCCGATTACTGGCTCAGTCTAGGGTTAGGCTTAGGGCTAGGGTTAGGGTTATGTCTAGGGTTAGGGTTATGCCTAGGGTTAGGGTTCACAAAACCACAAAGCCAGGAGCTCCAGGGATACTCACCATGCAAAAGGCAGGCCAAGTTGAGCGTAGCACATCCAAATCCTTGGTCCCTCTTTGTCATTCTGCTCGGAACTCACCACAGCCCAATGCCCGATTTCTGCCTCAGTCTAGGGTTAGGCTTAGGGCTAGGGTTAGGGTTATGCCTAGGGTTAGGCTTCAGAAAACCACAAAGCCAGGAGCTCCAGGGATACTCACCATGCAAAAGGCAGGCCAAGTTGAGCGCAGCACATCCAAATCCTTGCTCCCTCTTCGTCATTCTGCTCGGAACTCCCCACAGCCCAATGCCCGATTACTGCCTCAGTCTAGGGTTAGGCTTAGGGCTAGGGTTAGGGTTATGCCTAGGGTTAGGCTTCAGAAAACCACAAAGCCAGGAGCTCCAGGGATACTCACCATGCAAAAGGCAGACCGAGTTGAGCGTAGCACATCCAAATCCTTGCTCCCTCTTTGTCATTCTGCTCCGAACTCACCACAGCCCAATGCCTGATTTCTGTCTCAGTCTAGGGTTAGGCTTAGGGCTAGGGTTAGGGTCATGCCTAGGGTTAGGCTTCAGAAAACCACAAAGCCAGGAGCTCCAGGGATACTCACCATGCAAAAGGCAGGCCAAGTTGAGCGTAGCACATCCAAATCCTTGCTCCCTCTTCGTCATTCTGCTCGGAACTCCCCACAGCCCAATGCCCGATTACTGCCTCAGTCTAGGGTTAGGCTTAGGGCTAGGGTTAGGGCTATGCCTAGGGTTAGGGTTCACAAAACCACAAAGCCAGGAGCTCCAGGGATACTCACCATGCAAAAGGCAGGCCAAGTTGAGCGTAGCACATCCAAATCCTTGCTCCCTCTTCGTCATTCTGCTCAGAACTCACCACAGCCCAATGCCTGATTTCTGCCTCAGTCTAGGGTTAGGGTTATGCCTAGGGTTAGGGTTATGCCTAGGGTTAGGGTTCTGCCTAGGGTTAGGGTTCACAAAACCACAAAGCCAGGAGCTCCAGGGATACTCACCATGCAAAAGGCAGGCCAAGTTGAGCGTAGCACATCCAAATCCCCTCTCCCTCTTCGTCATTCTGCTCAGAACTCACCACAGCCCAATGCCCGATTTCTGCCTCAGTCTAGGGTTAGGCTTAGGGCTAGGGTTAGGGTTATGCCTAGGGTTAGGGTTCAGAAAACCACAAAGCCAGGAGCTCCTGGGATACTCACCATGCAAAAGGCAGGCCAAGTTGAGCGTAGCACATCCAAATCCCCTCTCCCTCTTCGTCATTCTGCTCGGAACTCACCACAGCCCAATGCCCGATTTCTGCCTCAGTCTAGGGTTATGCTTAGGGCTAGGGTTAGGGTTATGCCTAGGGTTAGGGTTCACAAAACCACAAAGCCAGGAGCTCCAGGGATACTCACTATGCAAAAGGCAGGCCGAGTTGAGCGTAGCACATCCAAATCCTTGCTCCCTCTTTGTCATTCTGCTCCGAACTCACCACAGCCCAATGCCCGATTTCTGCCTCAGTCTAGGGTTAGGCTTAGGGCTAGGGTTAGGGTTATGCCTAGGGTTAGGCTTCAGAAAACCACAAAGCCAGGAGCTCCAGGGATACTCACCATGCAAAAGGCAGGCCAAGTTGAGCGTAGCACATCCAAATCCTTGCTCCCTCTTCGTCATTCTGCTCGGAACTCACCACAGCCCAATGCCCGATTACTGCCTCAGTCTAGGGTTAGGCTTAGGGCTAGGGTTAGGGCTATGCCTAGGGTTAGGCTTCAGAAAACCACAAAGCCAGGAGCTCCAGGGATACTCACCATGCAAAAGGCAGGCCAAGTTGAGCCTAGCACATCCAAATCCTTGCTCCCTCTTCGTCATTCTGCTCCGAACTCACCACAGCCCAATGCCCGATTACTGCCTCAGTCTAGGGTTAGGGTTATGCCTAGGGTTAGGGTTATGCCTAGGGTTAGGGTTCACAAAACCACAAAGCCAGGAGCTCCAGGGAAACTCACCATGCAAAAGGCAGGCCGAGTTGAGCGTAGCACATCCAAATCCTTGCTCCCTCTTTGTCATTCTGCTCCAAACTCACCACAGCCCAATGCCCGATATCTGCCTCAGTCTAGGGTTAGGCTTAGGGCTAGGGTTAGGGTTATGCCTAGGGTTAGGCTTCAGAAAACCACAAAGCCAGGAGCTCCAGGGATGCCATGCAAAAGGCAGGCCAAGTTGAGCGTAGCACATCCAAATCCTTGCTCCCTCTTTGTCATTCTGCTCGGAACTCACCACAGCCCAATGCCCAATTACTGGCTCAGTCTAGGGTTAGGCTTAGGGCTAGGGTTAGGGTTATGCCTAGGGTTAGGGTTCACAAAACCACAAAGCCAGGATCTCCAGGGATACCATGCAAAAGGCAGGCCAAATTGAGCCTAGCACATCCAAATCCTTGCTCCCTCTTTGTCATTCTGCTCGGAACTCACCACAGCCCAATGCCCGATTTCTGCCTCAGTCTAGGGTTTGGCTTAGGGCTAGGGTTAGGGTTATGCCTAGGGTTAGGGTTCACAAAACCACAAAGCCAGGAGCTCCAGGGATACTCACCATGCAAAAGGCAGGCTGAGTTGAGCGTAGCACATTCAAATCCTTGCTCCCTCTTCGTCATTCTGCTCGGAACTCACCACAGCCCAATGCCCGATTTCTGCCTCAGTCTAGGGTTAGGCTTGGGGCTAGGGTTAGGGTTATGCCTAGGGTTAGGGTTCACAAAACCACAAAGCCAGGAGCTCCAGGGATACTCACCATGCAAAAGGCAGGCCAAGTTGAGCGTAGCAGATCCAAATCCTTGGTCCCTCTTTGTCATTCTGCTCGGAACTCACCACAGCCCAATGCCCGATTACTGCCTCAGTCTAGGGTTAGGCTTAGGGCTAGGGTTAGGGCTATGCCTAGGGTTAGGGTTCAGAAAACCACAAAGCCAGGAGCTCCAGGGATACTCACCATGCAAAAGGCAGGCCAAGTTGAGCGTAGCACATCCAAATCCTTGCTCCCTCTTCGTCATTCTGCTCGGAACTCCCCACAGCCCAATGCCCGATTACTGCCTCAGTCTAGGGTTAGGCTTAGGGCTAGGGTTAGGGCTATGCCTAGGGTTAGGGTTCACAAAACCACAAAGCCAGGAGCTCCAGGGATACTCACCATGCAAAAGGCAGGCCAAGTTGAGCGTAGCACATCCAAATCCTTGCTCCCTCTTCGTCATTCTGCTCAGAACTCACCACAGCCCAATGCCTGATTTCTGCCTCAGTCTAGGGTTAGGGTTATGCCTAGGGTTAGGGTTATGCCTAGGGTTAGGGTTCTGCCTAGGGTTAGGGTTCACAAAACCACAAAGCCAGGAGCTCCAGGGATACTCACCATGCAAAAGGCAGGCCAAGTTGAGCGTAGCACATCCAAATCCCCTCTCCCTCTTCGTCATTCTGCTCAGAACTCACCACAGCCCAATGCCCGATTTCTGCCTCAGTCTAGGGTTAGGCTTAGGGCTAGGGTTAGGGTTATGCCTAGGGTTAGGGTTCAGAAAACCACAAAGCCAGGAGCTCCTGGGATACTCACCATGCAAAAGGCAGGCCAAGTTGAGCGTAGCACATCCAAATCCCCTCTCCCTCTTCGTCATTCTGCTCGGAACTCACCACAGCCCAATGCCCGATTTCTGCCTCAGTCTAGGGTTATGCTTAGGGCTAGGGTTAGGGTTATGCCTAGGGTTAGGGTTCACAAAACCACAAAGCCAGGAGCTCCAGGGATACTCACTATGCAAAAGGCAGGCCGAGTTGAGCGTAGCACATCCAAATCCTTGCTCCCTCTTTGTCATTCTGCTCCGAACTCACCACAGCCCAATGCCTGATTTCTGCCTCAGTCTAGGGTTAGGCTTAGGGCTAGGGTTAGGGTTATGCCTAGGGTTAGGCTTCAGAAAACCACAAAGCCAGGAGCTCCAGGGATACTCACCATGCAAAAGGCAGGCCAAGTTGAGCGTAGCACATCCAAATCCTTGCTCCCTCTTCGTCATTCTGCTCGGAACTCACCACAGCCCAATGCCCGATTACTGCCTCAGTCTAGGGTTAGGCTTAGGGCTAGGGTTAGGGCTATGCCTAGGGTTAGGCTTCAGAAAACCACAAAGCCAGGAGCTCCAGGGATACTCACCATGCAAAAGGCAGGCCAAGTTGAGCCTAGCACATCCAAATCCTTGCTCCCTCTTCGTCATTCTGCTCCGAACTCACCACAGCCCAATGCCCGATTACTGCCTCAGTCTAGGGTTAGGGTTATGCCTAGGGCTAGGGTTATGCCTAGGGTTAGGGTTCACAAAACCACAAAGCCAGGAGCTCCAGGGAAACTCACCATGCAAAAGGCAGGCCGAGTTGAGCGTAGCACATCCAAATCCTTGCTCCCTCTTTGTCATTCTGCTCGGAACTCACCACAGCCCAATGCCCGATTACTGCCTCAGTCTAGGGTTAGGCTTAGGGCTAGGGTTAGGGTTATGCCTACGGTTAGGCTTCAGAAAACCACAAAGCCAGGAGCTCCAGGGATACCATGCAAAAGGCAGGCCAAGTTGAGCGTAGCACATCCAAATCCTTGCTCCCTCTTTGTCATTCTGCTCGGAACTCACCACAGCCCAATGCCCAATTACTGGCTCAGTCTAGGGTTAGGCTTAGGGCTAGGGTTAGGGTTATGCCTAGGGTTAGGGTTCACAAAACCACAAAGCCAGGATCTCCAGGGATACCATGCAAAAGGCAGGCCAAATTGAGCCTAGCACATCCAAATCCTTGCTCCCTCTTTGTCATTCTGCTCGGAACTCACCACAGCCGAATGCCCGATTTCTGCCTCAGTCTAGGGTTAGGCTTAGGGCTAGGGTTAGGGTTATGCCTAGGGTTAGGGTTCACAAAACCACAAAGCCAGGAGCTCCAGGGATACTCACCATGCAAAAGGCAGGCTGAGTTGAGCGTAGCACATTCAAATCCTTGCTCCCTCTTCGTCATTCTGCTCGGAACTCACCACAGCCCAATGCCCGATTTCTGCCTCAGTCTAGGGTTAGGCTTGGGGCTAGGGTTAGGGTTATGCCTAGGGTTAGGGTTCACAAAACCACAAAGCCAGGAGCTCCAGGGATACTCACCATGCAAAAGGCAGGCCAAGTTGAGCGTAGCACATCCAAATCCTTGGTCCCTCTTTGTCATTCTGCTCGGAACTCACCACAGCCCAATGCCCGATTACTGGCTCAGTCTAGGGTTAGGCTTAGGGCTAGGGTTAGGGTTATGTCTAGGGTTAGGGTTATGCCTAGGGTTAGGGTTCACAAAACCACAAAGCCAGGAGCTCCAGGGATACTCACCATGCAAAAGGCAGGCCAAGTTGAGCGTAGCACATCCAAATCCTTGGTCCCTCTTTGTCATTCTGCTCGGAACTCACCACAGCCCAATGCCCGATTTCTGCCTCAGTCTAGGGTTAGGCTTAGGGCTAGGGTTAGGGTTATGCCTAGGGTTAGGCTTCAGAAAACCACAAAGCCAGGAGCTCCAGGGATACTCACCATGCAAAAGGCAGGCCAAGTTGAGCGTAGCACATCCAAATCCCCTCTCCCTCTTCGTCATTCTGCTCAGAACTCACCACAGCCCAATGCCCGATTTCTGCCTCAGTCTAGGGTTAGGCTTAGGGCTAGGGTTAGGGTTATGCCTAGGGTTAGGGTTCAGAAAACCACAAAGCCAGGAGCTCCTGGGATACTCACCATGCAAAAGGCAGGCCAAGTTGAGCGTAGCACATCCAAATCCCCTCTCCCTCTTCGTCATTCTGCTCGGAACTCACCACAGCCCAATGCCCAATTTCTGCCTCAGTCTAGGGTTATGCTTAGGGCTAGGGTTAGGGTTATGCCTAGGGTTAGGGTTCACAAAACCACAAAGCCAGGAGCTCCAGGGATACTCACCATGCAAAAGGCAGGCCGAGTTGAGCGTAGCACATCCAAATCCTTGCTCCCTCTTTGTCATTCTGCTCGGAACTCACCACAGCCCAATGCCTGATTTCTGCCTCAGTCTAGGGTTAGGCTTAGGGCTAGGGTTAGGGTTATGCCTAGGGTTAGGCTTCAGAAAACCACAAAGCCAGGAGCTCCAGGGATACTCACCATGCAAAAGGCAGGCCAAGTTGAGCGTAGCACATCCAAATCCTTGCTCCCTCTTTGTCATTCTGCTCGGAACTCACCACAGCCCAATGCCCGATTACTGCCTCAGTCTAGGGTTAGGCTTAGGGCTAGGGTTAGGGCTATGCCTAGGGTTAGGCTTCAGAAAACCACAAAGCCAGGAGCTCCAGGGATACTCACCATGCAAAAGGCAGGCCAAGTTGAGCCTAGCACATCCAAATCCTTGCTCCCTCTTCGTCATTCTGCTCAGAACTCACCACAGCCCAATGCCCGATTTCTGCCTCAGTCTAGGGTTAGGGTTATGCCTAGGGTTAGGGTTATGCCTAGGGTTAGGGTTCACAAAACCACAAAGCCAGGAGCTCCAGGGAAACTCACCATGCAAAAGGCAGGCCGAGTTGAGCGTAGCACATCCAAATCCTTGCTCCCTCTTCGTCATTCTGCTCGGAACTCACCACAGCCCAATGCCCGATTTCTGCCTCAGTCTAGGGTTAGGCTTAGGGCTAGGGTTAGGGTTATGCCTACGGTTAGGCTTCAGAAAACCACAAAGCCAGGAGCTCCAGGGATACCATGCAAAAGGCAGGCCAAGTTGAGCGTAGCACATCCAAATCCTTGCTCCCTCTTTGTCATTCTGCTCGGAACTCACCACAGCCCAATGCCCAATTACTGGCTCAGTCTAGGGTTAGGCTTAGGGCTAGGGTTAGGGTTATGCCTAGGGTTAGGGTTCACAAAACCACAAAGCCAGGATCTCCAGGGATACCATGCAAAAGGCAGGCCAAATTGAGCCTAGCACATCCAAATCCTTGCTCCCTCTTTGTCATTCTGCTCGGAACTCACCACAGCCGAATGCCCGATTTCTGCCTCAGTCTAGGGTTAGGCTTAGGGCTAGGGTTAGGGTTATGCCTAGGGTTAGGGTTCACAAAACCACAAAGCCAGGAGCTCCAGGGATACTCACCATGCAAAAGGCAGGCTGAGTTGAGCGTAGCACATTCAAATCCTTGCTCCCTCTTCGTCATTCTGCTCGGAACTCACCACAGCCCAATGCCCGATTTCTGCCTCAGTCTAGGGTTAGGCTTGGGGCTAGGGTTAGGGTTATGCCTAGGGTTAGGGTTCACAAAACCACAAAGCCAGGAGCTCCAGGGATACTCACCATGCAAAAGGCAGGCCAAGTTGAGCGTAGCACATCCAAATCCTTGGTCCCTCTTTGTCATTCTGCTCGGAACTCACCACAGCCCAATGCCCGATTACTGGCTCAGTCTAGGGTTAGGCTTAGGGCTAGGGTTAGGGTTATGTCTAGGGTTAGGGTTATGCCTAGGGTTAGGGTTCACAAAACCACAAAGCCAGGAGCTCCAGGGATACTCACCATGCAAAAGGCAGGCCAAGTTGAGCGTAGCACATCCAAATCCTTGGTCCCTCTTTGTCATTCTGCTCGGAACTCACCACAGCCCAATGCCCGATTTCTGCCTCAGTCTAGGGTTAGGCTTAGGGCTAGGGTTAGGGTTATGCCTAGGGTTAGGCTTCAGAAAACCACAAAGCCAGGAGCTCCAGGGATACTCACCATGCAAAAGGCAGGCCAAGTTGAGCGTAGCACATCCAAATCCCCTCTCCCTCTTCGTCATTCTGCTCAGAACTCACCACAGCCCAATGCCCGATTTCTGCCTCAGTCTAGGGTTAGGCTTAGGGCTAGGGTTAGGGTTATGCCTAGGGTTAGGGTTCAGAAAACCACAAAGCCAGGAGCTCCTGGGATACTCACCATGCAAAAGGCAGGCCAAGTTGAGCGTAGCACATCCAAATCCCCTCTCCCTCTTCGTCATTCTGCTCGGAACTCACCACAGCCCAATGCCCGATTTCTGCCTCAGTCTAGGGTTATGCTTAGGGCTAGGGTTAGGGTTATGCCTAGGGTTAGGGTTCACAAAACCACAAAGCCAGGAGCTCCAGGGATACTCACCATGCAAAAGGCAGGCCGAGTTGAGCGTAGCACATCCAAATCCTTGCTCCCTCTTTGTCATTCTGCTCCGAACTCACCACAGCCCAATGCCTGATTTCTGCCTCAGTCTAGGGTTAGGCTTAGGGCTAGGGTTAGGGTTATGCCTAGGGTTAGGCTTCAGAAAACCACAAAGCCAGGAGCTCCAGGGATACTCACCATGCAAAAGGCAGGCCAAGTTGAGCGTAGCACATCCAAATCCTTGCTCCCTCTTTGTCATTCTGCTCGGAACTCACCACAGCCCAATGCCCGATTACTGCCTCAGTCTAGGGTTAGGCTTAGGGCTAGGGTTAGGGCTATGCCTAGGGTTAGGCTTCAGAAAACCACAAAGCCAGGAGCTCCAGGGATACTCACCATGCAAAAGGCAGGCCAAGTTGAGCCTAGCACATCCAAATCCTTGCTCCCTCTTCGTCATTCTGCTCAGAACTCACCACAGCCCAATGCCCGATTTCTGCCTCAGTCTAGGGTTAGGGTTATGCCTAGGGTTAGGGTTATGCCTAGGGTTAGGGTTCACAAAACCACAAAGCCAGGAGCTCCAGGGATACTCACCATGCAAAAGGCAGGCCGAGTTGAGCGTAGCACATCCAAATCCTTGCTCCCTCTTCGTCATTCTGCTCGGAACTCACCACAGCCCAATGCCCGATTTCTGCCTCAGTCTAGGGTTAGGCTTAGGGCTAGGGTTAGGGTTATGCCTACGGTTAGGCTTCAGAAAACCACAAAGCCAGGAGCTCCAGGGATACCATGCAAAAGGCAGGCCAAGTTGAGCGTAGCACATCCAAATCCTTGCTCCCTCTTTGTCATTCTGCTCGGAACTCACCACAGCCCAATGCCCAATTACTGGCTCAGTCTAGGGTTAGGCTTAGGGCTAGGGTTAGGGTTATGCCTAGGGTTAGGGTTCACAAAACCACAAAGCCAGGATCTCCAGGGATACCATGCAAAAGGCAGGCCAAATTGAGCCTAGCACATCCAAATCCTTGCTCCCTCTTTGTCATTCTGCTCGGAACTCACCACAGCCGAATGCCCGATTTCTGCCTCAGTCTAGGGTTAGGCTTAGGGCTAGGGTTAGGGTTATGCCTAGGGTTAGGGTTCACAAAACCACAAAGCCAGGAGCTCCAGGGATACTCACCATGCAAAAGGCAGGCTGAGTTGAGCGTAGCACATTCAAATCCTTGCTCCCTCTTCGTCATTCTGCTCGGAACTCACCACAGCCCAATGCCCGATTTCTGCCTCAGTCTAGGGTTAGGCTTGGGGCTAGGGTTAGGGTTATGCCTAGGGTTAGGGTTCACAAAACCACAAAGCCAGGAGCTCCAGGGATACTCACCATGCAAAAGGCAGGCCAAGTTGAGCGTAGCACATCCAAATCCTTGGTCCCTCTTTGTCATTCTGCTCGGAACTCACCACAGCCCAATGCCCGATTACTGGCTCAGTCTAGGGTTAGGCTTAGGGCTAGGGTTAGGGTTATGTCTAGGGTTAGGGTTATGCCTAGGGTTAGGGTTCACAAAACCACAAAGCCAGGAGCTCCAGGGATACTCACCATGCAAAAGGCAGGCCAAGTTGAGCGTAGCACATCCAAATCCTTGGTCCCTCTTTGTCATTCTGCTCGGAACTCACCACAGCCCAATGCCCGATTTCTGCCTCAGTCTAGGGTTAGGCTTGGGGCTAGGGTTAGGGTTATGCCTAGGGTTAGGCTTCAGAAAACCACAAAGCCAGGAGCTCCAGGGATACTCACCATGCAAAAGGCAGGCCAAGTTGAGCGCAGCACATCCAAATCCTTGCTCCCTCTTCGTCATTCTGCTCGGAACTCCCCACAGCCCAATGCCCGATTACTGCCTCAGTCTAGGGTTAGGCTTAGGGCTAGGGTAAGGGTTATGCCTAGGGTTAGGCTTCAGAAAACCACAAAGCCAGGAGCTCCAGGGATACTCACCATGCAAAAGGCAGACCGAGTTGAGCGTAGCACATCCAAATCCTTGCTCCCTCTTTGTCATTCTGCTCCGAACTCACCACAGCCCAATGCCTGATTTCTGTCTCAGTCTAGGGTTAGGCTTAGGGCTAGGGTTAGGGTCATGCCTAGGGTTAGGCTTCAGAAAACCACAAAGCCAGGAGCTCCAGGGATACTCACCATGCAAAAGGCAGGCCAAGTTGAGCGTAGCACATCCAAATCCTTGCTCCCTCTTCGTCATTCTGCTCGGAACTCCCCACAGCCCAATGCCCGATTACTGCCTCAGTCTAGGGTTAGGCTTAGGGCTAGGGTTAGGGCTATGCCTAGGGTTAGGGTTCACAAAACCACAAAGCCAGGAGCTCCAGGGATACTCACCATGCAAAAGGCAGGCCAAGTTGAGCGTAGCACATCCAAATCCTTGCTCCCTCTTCGTCATTCTGCTCAGAACTCACCACAGCCCAATGCCTGATTTCTGCCTCAGTCTAGGGTTAGGGTTATGCCTAGGGTTAGGGTTATGCCTAGGGTTAGGGTTCTGCCTAGGGTTAGGGTTCACAAAACCACAAAGCCAGGAGCTCCAGGGATACTCACCATGCAAAAGGCAGGCCAAGTTGAGCGTAGCACATCCAAATCCCCTCTCCCTCTTCGTCATTCTGCTCAGAACTCACCACAGCCCAATGCCCGATTTCTGCCTCAGTCTAGGGTTAGGCTTAGGGCTAGGGTTAGGGTTATGCCTAGGGTTAGGGTTCAGAAAACCACAAAGCCAGGAGCTCCTGGGATACTCACCATGCAAAAGGCAGGCCAAGTTGAGCGTAGCACATCCAAATCCCCTCTCCCTCTTCGTCATTCTGCTCGGAACTCACCACAGCCCAATGCCCGATTTCTGCCTCAGTCTAGGGTTATGCTTAGGGCTAGGGTTAGGGTTATGCCTAGGGTTAGGGTTCACAAAACCACAAAGCCAGGAGCTCCAGGGATACTCACCATGCAAAAGGCAGGCCAAGTTGAGCCTAGCACATCCAAATCCTTGCTCCCTCTTTGTCATTCTGCTCCGAACTCACCACAGCCCAATGCCCGATTTCTGCCTCAGTCTAGGGTTAGGCTTAGGGCTAGGGTTAGGGTTATGCCTAGGGTTAGGCTTCAGAAAACCACAAAGCCAGGAGCTCCAGGGATACTCACCATGCAAAAGGCAGGCCAAGTTGAGCGTAGCACATCCAAATCCTTGCTCCCTCTTCGTCATTCTGCTCGGAACTCACCACAGCCCAATGCCCGATTACTGCCTCAGTCTAGGGTTAGGCTTAGGGCTAGGGTTAGGGCTATGCCTAGGGTTAGGCTTCAGAAAACCACAAAGCCAGGAGCTCCAGGGATACTCACCATGCAAAAGGCAGGCCAAGTTGAGCCTAGCACATCCAAATCCTTGCTCCCTCTTCGTCATTCTGCTCCGAACTCACCACAGCCCAATGCCCGATTTCTGCCTCAGTCTAGGGTTAGGGTTATGCCTAGGGTTAGGGTTATGCCTAGGGTTAGGGTTCACAAAACCACAAAGCCAGGAGCTCCAGGGAAACTCACCATGCAAAAGGCAGGCCGAGTTGAGCGTAGCACATCCAAATCCTTGCTCCCTCTTTGTCATTCTGCTCCAAACTCACCACAGCCCAATGCCCGATATCTGCCTCAGTCTAGGGTTAGGCTTAGGGCTAGGGTTAGGGTTATGCCTAGGGTTAGGCTTCAGAAAACCACAAAGCCAGGAGCTCCAGGGATGCCATGCAAAAGGCAGGCCAAGTTGAGCGTAGCACATCCAAATCCTTGCTCCCTCTTTGTCATTCTGCTCGGAACTCACCACAGCCCAATGCCCAATTACTGGCTCAGTCTAGGGTTAGGCTTAGGGCTAGGGTTAGGGTTATGCCTAGGGTTAGGGTTCACAAAACCACAAAGCCAGGATCTCCAGGGATACCATGCAAAAGGCAGGCCAAATTGAGCCTAGCACATCCAAATCCTTGCTCCCTCTTTGTCATTCTGCTCGGAACTCACCACAGCCGAATGCCCGATTTCTGCCTCAGTCTAGGGTTAGGCTTAGGGCTAGGGTTAGGGTTATGCCTAGGGTTAGGGTTCACAAAACCACAAAGCCAGGAGCTCCAGGGATACTCACCATGCAAAAGGCAGGCTGAGTTGAGCGTAGCACATTCAAATCCTTGCTCCCTCTTCGTCATTCTGCTCGGAACTCACCACAGCCCAATGCCCGATTTCTGCCTCAGTCTAGGGTTAGGCTTGGGGCTAGGGTTAGGGTTATGCCTAGGGTTAGGGTTCACAAAACCACAAAGCCAGGAGCTCCAGGGATACTCACCATGCAAAAGGCAGGCCAAGTTGAGCGTAGCACATCCAAATCCTTGGTCCCTCTTTGTCATTCTGCTCGGAACTCACCACAGCCCAATGCCCGATTACTGGCTCAGTCTAGGGTTAGGCTTAGGGCTAGGGTTAGGGTTATGTCTAGGGTTAGGGTTATGCCTAGGGTTAGGGTTCACAAAACCACAAAGCCAGGAGCTCCAGGGATACTCACCATGCAAAAGGCAGGCCAAGTTGAGCGTAGCACATCCAAATCCTTGGTCCCTCTTTGTCATTCTGCTCGGAACTCACCACAGCCCAATGCCCGATTTCTGCCTCAGTCTAGGGTTAGGCTTAGGGCTAGGGTTAGGGTTATGCCTAGGGTTAGGCTTCAGAAAACCACAAAGCCAGGAGCTCCAGGGATACTCACCATGCAAAAGGCAGGCCAAGTTGAGCGCAGCACATCCAAATCCTTGCTCCCTCTTCGTCATTCTGCTCGGAACTCACCACAGCCCAATGCCCGATTACTGCCTCAGTCTAGGGTTAGGCTTAGGGCTAGGGTTAGGGTTATGCCTAGGGTTAGGCTTCAGAAAACCACAAAGCCAGGAGCTCCAGGGATACTCACCATGCAAAAGGCAGACCGAGTTGAGCGTAGCACATCCAAATCCTTGCTCCCTCTTCGTCATTCTGCTCGGAACTCACCACAGCCCAATGCCTGATTTCTGCCTCAGTCTAGGGTTAGGCTTAGGGCTAGGGTTAGGGTTATGCCTAGGGTTAGGGTTCTGCCTAGGGTTAGGGTTCACAAAACCACAAAGCCAGGAGCTCCAGGGATACTCACCATGCAAAAGGCAGGCCAAGTTGAGCGTAGCACATCCAAATCCCCTCTCCCTCTTCGTCATTCTGCTCAGAACTCACCACAGCCCAATGCCCGATTTCTGCCTCAGTCTAGGGTTAGGCTTAGGGCTAGGGTTAGGGTTATGCCTAGGGTTAGGGTTCACAAAACCACAAAGCCAGGAGCTCCAGGGATACTCACCATGCAAAAGGCAGGCCAAGTTGAGCGTAGCACAACCAAATCCCCTCTCCCTCTTCGTCATTCTGCTCGGAACTCACCACAGCCCAATGCCCGATTTCTGCCTCAGTCTAGGGTTATGCTTAGGGCTAGGGTTAGGGTTATGCCTAGGGTTAGGGTTCACAAAACCACAAAGCCAGGAGCTCCAGGGATACTCACCATGCAAAAGGCAGGCCGAGTTGAGCGTAGCACATCCAAATCCTTGCTCCCTCTTTGTCATTCTGCTCCGAACTCACCACAGCCCAATGCCTGATTTCTGCCTCAGTCTAGGGTTAGGCTTAGGGCTAGGGTTAGGGTTATGCCTAGGGTTAGGCTTCAGAAAACCACAAAGCCAGGAGCTCCAGGGATACTCACCATGCAAAAGGCAGGCCAAGTTGAGCGTAGCACATCCAAATCCTTGCTCCCTCTTTGTCATTCTGCTCGGAACTCCCCACAGCCCAATGCCCGATTACTGCCTCAGTCTAGGGTTAGGCTTAGGGCTAGGGTTAGGGTTATGCCTAGGGTTAGGCTTCAGAAAACCACAAAGCCAGGAGCTCCAGGGATACTCACCATGCAAAAGGCAGGCCAAGTTGAGCGTAGCACATCCAAATCCTTGCTCCCTCTTCGTCATTCTGCTCCGAACTCACCACAGCCCAATGCCTGATTTCTGCCTCAGTCTAGGGTTAGGCTTAGGGCTAGGGTTAGGGCTATGCCTAGGGTTAGGCTTCAGAAAACCACAAAGCCAGGAGCTCCAGGGATACTCACCATGCAAAAGGCAGGCCAAGTTGAGCCTAGCACATCCAAATCCTTGCTCCCTCTTCGTCATTCTGCTCAGAACTCACCACAGCCCAATGCCCGATTTCTACCTCAGTCTAGGGTTAGGGTTATGCCTAGGGTTAGGGTTCTGCCTAGGGTTAGGGTTCACAAAACCACAAAGCCAGGAGCTCCAGGGAAACTCACCATGCAAAAGGCAGGCCGAGTTGAGCGTAGCACATCCAAATCCTTGCTCCCTCTTCGTCATTCTGCTCGGAACTCACCACAGCCCAATGCCCGATTTCTGCCTCAGTCTAGGGTTAGGCTTAGGGCTAGGGTTAGGGTTATGCCTACGGTTAGGCTTCAGAAAACCACAAAGCCAGGAGCTCCAGGGATACCATGCAAAAGGCAGGCCAAGTTGAGCGTAGCACATCCAAATCCTTGCTCCCTCTTTGTCATTCTGCTCGGAACTCACCACAGCCCAATGCCCAATTACTGGCTCAGTCTAGGGTTATGCTTAGGGCTAGGGTTAGGGTTATGCCTAGGGTTAGGGTTCACAAAACCACAAAGCCAGGAGCTCCAGGGATACCATGCAAAAGGCAGGCCAAATTGAGCCTAGCACATCCAAATCCTTGCTCCCTCTTTGTCATTCTGCTCGGAACTCACCACAGCCGAATGCCCGATTTCTGCCTCAGTCTAGGGTTAGGCTTAGGGCTAGGGTTAGGGTTATGCCTAGGGTTAGGGTTCAGAAAACCACAAAGCCAGGAGCTCCAGGGATACTCACCATGCAAAAGGCAGGCTGAGTTGAGCGTAGCACATTCAAATCCTTGCTCCCTCTTCGTCATTCTGCTCGGAACTCACCACAGCCCAATGCCCGATTTCTGCCTCAGTCTAGGGTTAGGCTTGGGGCTAGGGTTAGGGTTATGCCTAGGGTTAGGGTTCACAAAACCACAAAGCCAGGAGCTCCAGGGATACTCACCATGCAAAAGGCAGGCCAAGTTGAGCGTAGCACATCCAAATCCTTGGTCCCTCTTTGTCATTCTGCTCGGAACTCACCACAGCCCAATGCCCGATTACTGGCTCAGTCTAGGGTTAGGCTTAGGGCTAGGGTTAGGGTTATGTCTAGGGTTAGGGTTATGCCTAGGGTTAGGGTTCACAAAACCACAAAGCCAGGAGCTCCAGGGATACTCACCATGCAAAAGGCAGGCCAAGTTGAGCGTAGCACATCCAAATCCTTGGTCCCTCTTTGTCATTCTGCTCGGAACTCACCACAGCCCAATGCCCGATTTCTGCCTCAGTCTAGGGTTAGGCTTAGGGCTAGGGTTAGGGTTATGCCTAGGGTTAGGGTTCAGAAAACCACAAAGCCAGGAGCTCCAGGGATACTCACCATGCAAAAGGCAGGCCAAGTTGAGCGCAGCACATCCAAATCCTTGCTCCCTCTTCGTCATTCTGCTCGGAACTCCCCACAGCCCAATGCCCGATTACTGCCTCAGTCTAGGGTTAGGCTTAGGGCTAGGGTTAGGGTTATGCCTAGGGTTAGGCTTCAGAAAACCACAAAGCCAGGAGCTCCAGGGATACTCACCATGCAAAAGGCAGACCGAGTTGAGCGTAGCACATCCAAATCCTTGCTCCCTCTTTGTCATTCTGCTCCGAACTCACCACAGCCCAATGCCTGATTTCTGTCTCAGTCTAGGGTTAGGCTTAGGGCTAGGGTTAGGGTTATGCCTAGGGTTAGGCTTCAGAAAACCACAAAGCCAGGAGCTCCAGGGATACTCACCATGCAAAAGGCAGGCCAAGTTGAGCGTAGCACATCCAAATCCTTGCTCCCTCTTCGTCATTCTGCTCGGAACTCCCCACAGCCCAATGCCCGATTACTGCCTCAGTCTAGGGTTAGGCTTAGGGCTAGGGTTAGGGCTATGCCTAGGGTTAGGGTTCACAAAACCACAAAGCCAGGAGCTCCAGGGATACTCACCATGCAAAAGGCAGGCCAAGTTGAGCGTAGCACATCCAAATCCTTGCTCCCTCTTCGTCATTCTGCTCAGAACTCACCACAGCCCAATGCCTGATTTCTGCCTCAGTCTAGGGTTAGGGTTATGCCTAGGGTTAGGGTTATGCCTAGGGTTAGGGTTCTGCCTAGGGTTAGGGTTCACAAAACCACAAAGCCAGGAGCTCCAGGGATACTCACCATGCAAAAGGCAGGCCAAGTTGAGCGTAGCACATCCAAATCCCCTCTCCCTCTTCGTCATTCTGCTCAGAACTCACCACAGCCCAATGCCCGATTTCTGCCTCAGTCTAGGGTTAGGCTTAGGGCTAGGGTTAGGGTTATGCCTAGGGTTAGGGTTCAGAAAACCACAAAGCCAGGAGCTCCAGGGATACTCACCATGCAAAAGGCAGGCCAAGTTGAGCGTAGCACATCCAAATCCCCTCTCCCTCTTCGTCATTCTGCTCGGAACTCACCACAGCCCAATGCCCGATTTCTGCCTCAGTCTAGGGTTATGCTTAGGGCTAGGGTTAGGGTTATGCCTAGGGTTAGGGTTCACAAAACCACAAAGCCAGGAGCTCCAGGGATACTCACTATGCAAAAGGCAGGCCGAGTTGAGCGTAGCACATCCAAATCCTTGCTCCCTCTTTGTCATTCTGCTCCGAACTCACCACAGCCCAATGCCCGATTTCTGCCTCAGTCTAGGGTTAGGCTTAGGGCTAGGGTTAGGGTTATGCCTAGGGTTAGGCTTCAGAAAACCACAAAGCCAGGAGCTCCAGGGATACTCACCATGCAAAAGGCAGGCCAAGTTGAGCGTAGCACATCCAAATCCTTGCTCCCTCTTCGTCATTCTGCTCGGAACTCACCACAGCCCAATGCCCGATTACTGCCTCAGTCTAGGGTTAGGCTTAGGGCTAGGGTTAGGGTTATGCCTAGGGTTAGGGTTCACAAAACCACAAAGCCAGGAGCTCCAGGGAAACTCACCATGCAAAAGGCAGGCCGAGTTGAGCGTAGCACATCCAAATCCTTGCTCCCTCTTTGTCATTCTGCTCCAAACTCACCACAGCCCAATGCCCGATATCTGCCTCAGTCTAGGGTTAGGCTTAGGGCTAGGGTTAGGGTTATGCCTACGGTTAGGCTTCAGAAAACCACAAAGCCAGGAGCTCCAGGGATACCATGCAAAAGGCAGGCCAAGTTGAGCGTAGCACATCCAAATCCTTGCTCCCTCTTTGTCATTCTGCTCGGAACTCACCACAGCCCAATGCCCAATTACTGGCTCAGTCTAGGGTTAGGCTTAGGGCTAGGGTTAGGGTTATGCCTAGGGTTAGGGTTCACAAAACCACAAAGCCAGGATCTCCAGGGATACCATGCAAAAGGCAGGCCAAATTGAGCCTAGCACATCCAAATCCTTGCTCCCTCTTTGTCATTCTGCTCGGAACTCACCACAGCCGAATGCCCGATTTCTGCCTCAGTCTAGGGTTAGGCTTGGGGCTAGGGTTAGGGTTATGCCTAGGGTTAGGGTTCACAAAACCACAAAGCCAGGAGCTCCAGGGATACTCACCATGCAAAAGGCAGGCCAAGTTGAGCGTAGCACATCCAAATCCTTGGTCCCTCTTTGTCATTCTGCTCGGAACTCACCACAGCCCAATGCCCGATTACTGGCTCAGTCTAGGGTTAGGCTTAGGGCTAGGGTTAGGGTTATGTCTAGGGTTAGGGTTATGCCTAGGGTTAGGGTTCACAAAACCACAAAGCCAGGAGCTCCAGGGATACTCACCATGCAAAAGGCAGGCCAAGTTGAGCGTAGCACATCCAAATCCTTGCTCCCTCTTTGTCATTCTGCTCGGAACTCACCACAGCCCAATGCCCGATTTCTGCCTCAGTCTAGGGTTAGGCTTAGGGCTAGGGTTAGGGTTATGCCTAGGGTTAGGCTTCAGAAAACCACAAAGCCAGGAGCTCCAGGGATACTCACCATGCAAAAGGCAGGCCAAGTTGAGCGCAGCACATCCAAATCCTTGCTCCCTCTTCGTCATTCTGCTCGGAACTCACCACAGCCCAATGCCCGATTACTGCCTCAGTCTAGGGTTAGGCTTAGGGCTAGGGTTAGGGTTATGCCTAGGGTTAGGCTTCAGAAAACCACAAAGCCAGGAGCTCCAGGGATACTCACCATGCAAAAGGCAGACCGAGTTGAGCGTAGCACATCCAAATCCTTGCTCCCTCTTTGTCATTCTGCTCCGAACTCACCACAGCCCAATGCCTGATTTCTGTCTCAGTCTAGGGTTAGGCTTAGGGCTAGGGTTAGGGTCATGCCTAGGGTTAGGCTTCAGAAAACCACAAAGCCAGGAGCTCCAGGGATACTCACCATGCAAAAGGCAGGCCAAGTTGAGCGTAGCACATCCAAATCCTTGCTCCCTCTTCGTCATTCTGCTCGGAACTCCCCACAGCCCAATGCCCGATTACTGCCTCAGTCTAGGGTTAGGCTTAGGGCTAGGGTTAGGGCTATGCCTAGGGTTAGGGTTCACAAAACCACAAAGCCAGGAGCTCCAGGGATACTCACCATGCAAAAGGCAGGCCAAGTTGAGCGTAGCACATCCAAATCCTTGCTCCCTCTTCGTCATTCTGCTCAGAACTCACCACAGCCCAATGCCTGATTTCTGCCTCAGTCTAGGGTTAGGGTTATGCCTAGGGTTAGGGTTATGCCTAGGGTTAGGGTTCTGCCTAGGGTTAGGGTTCACAAAACCACAAAGCCAGGAGCTCCAGGGATACTCACCATGCAAAAGGCAGGCCAAGTTGAGCGTAGCACATCCAAATCCCCTCTCCCTCTTCGTCATTCTGCTCAGAACTCACCACAGCCCAATGCCCGATTTCTGCCTCAGTCTAGGGTTAGGCTTAGGGCTAGGGTTAGGGTTATGCCTAGGGTTAGGGTTCAGAAAACCACAAAGCCAGGAGCTCCTGGGATACTCACCATGCAAAAGGCAGGCCAAGTTGAGCGTAGCACATCCAAATCCCCTCTCCCTCTTCGTCATTCTGCTCGGAACTCACCACAGCCCAATGCCCGATTTCTGCCTCAGTCTAGGGTTATGCTTAGGGCTAGGGTTAGGGTTATGCCTAGGGTTAGGGTTCACAAAACCACAAAGCCAGGAGCTCCAGGGATACTCACTATGCAAAAGGCAGGCCGAGTTGAGCGTAGCACATCCAAATCCTTGCTCCCTCTTTGTCATTCTGCTCCGAACTCACCACAGCCCAATGCCCGATTTCTGCCTCAGTCTAGGGTTAGGCTTAGGGCTAGGGTTAGGGTTATGCCTAGGGTTAGGCTTCAGAAAACCACAAAGCCAGGAGCTCCAGGGATACTCACCATGCAAAAGGCAGGCCAAGTTGAGCGTAGCACATCCAAATCCTTGCTCCCTCTTCGTCATTCTGCTCGGAACTCACCACAGCCCAATGCCCGATTACTGCCTCAGTCTAGGGTTAGGCTTAGGGCTAGGGTTAGGGCTATGCCTAGGGTTAGGCTTCAGAAAACCACAAAGCCAGGAGCTCCAGGGATACTCACCATGCAAAAGGCAGGCCAAGTTGAGCCTAGCACATCCAAATCCTTGCTCCCTCTTCGTCATTCTGCTCCGAACTCACCACAGCCCAATGCCCGATTACTGCCTCAGTCTAGGGTTAGGGTTATGCCTAGGGTTAGGGTTATGCCTAGGGTTAGGGTTCACAAAACCACAAAGCCAGGAGCTCCAGGGAAACTCACCATGCAAAAGGCAGGCCGAGTTGAGCGTAGCACATCCAAATCCTTGCTCCCTCTTTGTCATTCTGCTCCAAACTCACCACAGCCCAATGCCCGATATCTGCCTCAGTCTAGGGTTAGGCTTAGGGCTAGGGTTAGGGTTATGCCTACGGTTAGGCTTCAGAAAACCACAAAGCCAGGAGCTCCAGGGATGCCATGCAAAAGGCAGGCCAAGTTGAGCGTAGCACATCCAAATCCTTGCTCCCTCTTTGTCATTCTGCTCGGAACTCACCACAGCCCAATGCCCAATTACTGGCTCAGTCTAGGGTTAGGCTTAGGGCTAGGGTTAGGGTTATGCCTAGGGTTAGGGTTCACAAAACCACAAAGCCAGGATCTCCAGGGATACCATGCAAAAGGCAGGCCAAATTGAGCCTAGCACATCCAAATCCTTGCTCCCTCTTTGTCATTCTGCTCGGAACTCACCACAGCCGAATGCCCGATTTCTGCCTCAGTCTAGGGTTAGGCTTAGGGCTAGGGTTAGGGTTATGCCTAGGGTTAGGGTTCACAAAACCACAAAGCCAGGAGCTCCAGGGATACTCACCATGCAAAAGGCAGGCTGAGTTGAGCGTAGCACATTCAAATCCTTGGTCCCTCTTTGTCATTCTGCTCGGAACTCACCACAGCCCAATGCCCGATTTCTGCCTCAGTCTAGGGTTAGGCTTAGGGCTAGGGTTAGGGTTATGCCTAGGGTTAGGGTTCACAAAACCACAAAGCCAGGAGCTCCAGGGATACTCACCATGCAAAAGGCAGGCCAAGTTGAGCGCAGCACATCCAAATCCTTGCTCCCTCTTTGTCATTCTGCTCGGAACTCACCACAGCCCAATGCCCGATTACTGCCTCAGTCTAGGGTTAGGCTTAGGGCTAGGGTTAGGGTTATGCCTAGGGTTAGGCTTCAGAAAACCACAAAGCCAGGAGCTCCAGGGATACTCACCATGCAAAAGGCAGACCGAGTTGAGCGTAGCACATCCAAATCCTTGCTCCCTCTTCGTCATTCTGCTCGGAACTCACCACAGCCCAATGCCTGATTTCTGCCTCAGTCTAGGGTTAGGCTTAGGGCTAGGGTTAGGGTTATGCCTAGGGTTAGGGTTCTGCCTAGGGTTAGGGTTCACAAAACCACAAAGCCAGGAGCTCCAGGGATACTCACCATGCAAAAGGCAGGCCAAGTTGAGCGTAGCACATCCAAATCCCCTCTCCCTCTTCGTCATTCTGCTCAGAACTCACCACAGCCCAATGCCCGATTTCTGCCTCAGTCTAGGGTTAGGCTTAGGGCTAGGGTTAGGGTTATGCCTAGGGTTAGGGTTCACAAAACCACAAAGCCAGGAGCTCCAGGGATACTCACCATGCAAAAGGCAGGCCAAGTTGAGCGTAGCACAACCAAATCCCCTCTCCCTCTTCGTCATTCTGCTCGGAACTCACCACAGCCCAATGCCCGATTTCTGCCTCAGTCTAGGGTTATGCTTAGGGCTAGGGTTAGGGTTATGCCTAGGGTTAGGCTTCAGAAAACCACAAAGCCAGGAGCTCCAGGGATACTCACCATGCAAAAGGCAGGCCGAGTTGAGCGTAGCACATCCAAATCCTTGCTCCCTCTTTGTCATTCTGCTCCGAACTCACCACAGCCCAATGCCTGATTTCTGCCTCAGTCTAGGGTTAGGCTTAGGGCTAGGGTTAGGGTTATGCCTAGGGTTAGGCTTCAGAAAACCACAAAGCCAGGAGCTCCAGGGATACTCACCATGCAAAAGGCAGGCCAAGTTGAGCGTAGCACATCCAAATCCTTGCTCCCTCTTTGTCATTCTGCTCGGAACTCCCCACAGCCCAATGCCCGATTACTGCCTCAGTCTAGGGTTAGGCTTAGGGCTAGGGTTAGGGCTATGCCTAGGGTTAGGGTTCAGAAAACCACAAAGCCAGGAGCTCCAGGGATACTCACCATGCAAAAGGCAGGCCAAGTTGAGCGTAGCACATCCAAATCCTTGCTCCCTCTTCGTCATTCTGCTCCGAACTCACCACAGCCCAATGCCTGATTTCTGCCTCAGTCTAGGGTTAGGCTTAGGGCTAGGGTTAGGGCTATGCCTAGGGTTAGGCTTCAGAAAACCACAAAGCCAGGAGCTCCAGGGATACTCACCATGCAAAAGGCAGGCCAAGTTGAGCCTAGCACATCCAAATCCTTGCTCCCTCTTCGTCATTCTGCTCAGAACTCACCACAGCCCAATGCCCGATTTCTGCCTCAGTCTAGGGTTAGGGTTATGCCTAGGGTTAGGGTTATGCCTAGGGTTAGGGTTCACAAAACCACAAAGCCAGGAGCTCCAGGGAAACTCACCATGCAAAAGGCAGGCCGAGTTGAGCGTAGCACATCCAAATCCTTGCTCCCTCTTCGTCATTCTGCTCGGAACTCACCACAGCCCAATGCCCGATTTCTGCCTCAGTCTAGGGTTAGGCTTAGGGCTAGGGTTAGGGTTATGCCTAGGGTTAGGCTTCAGAAAACCACAAAGCCAGGAGCTCCAGGGATACCATGCAAAAGGCAGGCCAAGTTGAGCGTAGCACATCCAAATCCTTGCTCCCTCTTTGTCATTCTGCTCGGAACTCACCACAGCCCAATGCCCAATTACTGGCTCAGTCTAGGGTTAGGCTTAGGGCTAGGGTTAGGGTTATGCCTAGGGTTAGGGTTCACAAAACCACAAAGCCAGGAGCTCCAGGGATACCATGCAAAAGGCAGGCCAAATTGAGCCTAGCACATCCAAATCCTTGCTCCCTCTTTGTCATTCTGCTCGGAACTCACCACAGCCGAATGCCCGATTTCTGCCTCAGTCTAGGGTTAGGCTTAGGGCTAGGGTTAGGGTTATGCCTAGGGTTAGGGTTCACAAAACCACAAAGCCAGGAGCTCCAGGGATACTCACCATGCAAAAGGCAGGCTGAGTTGAGCGTAGCACATTCAAATCCTTGCTCCCTCTTCGTCATTCTGCTCGGAACTCACCACAGCCCAATGCCCGATTTCTGCCTCAGTCTAGGGTTAGGCTTGGGGCTAGGGTTAGGGTTATGCCTAGGGTTAGGGTTCACAAAACCACAAAGCCAGGAGCTCCAGGGATACTCACCATGCAAAA
The DNA here is from genome assembly GCF_965178545.1 of Coloeus monedula. NCBI lineage: Eukaryota > Metazoa > Chordata > Aves > Passeriformes > Corvidae > Coloeus > Coloeus monedula. The sequence goes on along the minus strand of NW_028120690.1, from coordinate 134,051 downwards.
GGCAGGCCAAGTTGAGCGTAGCACATCCAAATCCTTGGTCCCTCTTTGTCATTCTGCTCGGAACTCACCACAGCCCAATGCCCGATTACTGGCTCAGTCTAGGGTTAGGCTTAGGGCTAGGGTTAGGGTTATGTCTAGGGTTAGGGTTATGCCTAGGGTTAGGGTTCACAAAACCACAAAGCCAGGAGCTCCAGGGATACTCACCATGCAAAAGGCAGGCCAAGTTGAGCGTAGCACATCCAAATCCTTGGTCCCTCTTTGTCATTCTGCTCGGAACTCACCACAGCCCAATGCCCGATTTCTGCCTCAGTCTAGGGTTAGGCTTAGGGCTAGGGTTAGGGTTATGCCTAGGGTTAGGCTTCAGAAAACCACAAAGCCAGGAGCTCCAGGGATACTCACCATGCAAAAGGCAGGCCAAGTTGAGCGCAGCACATCCAAATCCTTGCTCCCTCTTCGTCATTCTGCTCGGAACTCCCCACAGCCCAATGCCCGATTACTGCCTCAGTCTAGGGTTAGGCTTAGGGCTAGGGTTAGGGTTATGCCTAGGGTTAGGCTTCAGAAAACCACAAAGCCAGGAGCTCCAGGGATACTCACCATGCAAAAGGCAGACCGAGTTGAGCGTAGCACATCCAAATCCTTGCTCCCTCTTTGTCATTCTGCTCCGAACTCACCACAGCCCAATGCCTGATTTCTGTCTCAGTCTAGGGTTAGGCTTAGGGCTAGGGTTAGGGTTATGCCTAGGGTTAGGCTTCAGAAAACCACAAAGCCAGGAGCTCCAGGGATACTCACCATGCAAAAGGCAGGCCAAGTTGAGCGTAGCACATCCAAATCCTTGCTCCCTCTTCGTCATTCTGCTCGGAACTCCCCACAGCCCAATGCCCGATTACTGCCTCAGTCTAGGGTTAGGCTTAGGGCTAGGGTTAGGGCTATGCCTAGGGTTAGGGTTCACAAAACCACAAAGCCAGGAGCTCCAGGGATACTCACCATGCAAAAGGCAGGCCAAGTTGAGCGTAGCACATCCAAATCCTTGCTCCCTCTTCGTCATTCTGCTCAGAACTCACCACAGCCCAATGCCTGATTTCTGCCTCAGTCTAGGGTTAGGGTTATGCCTAGGGTTAGGGTTATGCCTAGGGTTAGGGTTCTGCCTAGGGTTAGGGTTCACAAAACCACAAAGCCAGGAGCTCCAGGGATACTCACCATGCAAAAGGCAGGCCAAGTTGAGCGTAGCACATCCAAATCCCCTCTCCCTCTTCGTCATTCTGCTCAGAACTCACCACAGCCCAATGCCCGATTTCTGCCTCAGTCTAGGGTTAGGCTTAGGGCTAGGGTTAGGGTTATGCCTAGGGTTAGGGTTCAGAAAACCACAAAGCCAGGAGCTCCAGGGATACTCACCATGCAAAAGGCAGGCCAAGTTGAGCGTAGCACATCCAAATCCCCTCTCCCTCTTCGTCATTCTGCTCGGAACTCACCACAGCCCAATGCCCGATTTCTGCCTCAGTCTAGGGTTATGCTTAGGGCTAGGGTTAGGGTTATGCCTAGGGTTAGGGTTCACAAAACCACAAAGCCAGGAGCTCCAGGGATACTCACTATGCAAAAGGCAGGCCGAGTTGAGCGTAGCACATCCAAATCCTTGCTCCCTCTTTGTCATTCTGCTCCGAACTCACCACAGCCCAATGCCCGATTTCTGCCTCAGTCTAGGGTTAGGCTTAGGGCTAGGGTTAGGGTTATGCCTAGGGTTAGGCTTCAGAAAACCACAAAGCCAGGAGCTCCAGGGATACTCACCATGCAAAAGGCAGGCCAAGTTGAGTGTAGCACATCCAAATCCTTGCTCCCTCTTCGTCATTCTGCTCGGAACTCACCACAGCCCAATGCCCGATTACTGCCTCAGTCTAGGGTTAGGCTTAGGGCTAGGGTTAGGGCTATGCCTAGGGTTAGGCTTCAGAAAACCACAAAGCCAGGAGCTCCAGGGATACTCACCATGCAAAAGGCAGGCCAAGTTGAGCCTAGCACATCCAAATCCTTGCTCCCTCTTCGTCATTCTGCTCAGAACTCACCACAGCCCAATGCCCGATTACTGCCTCAGTCTAGGGTTAGGGTTATGCCTAGGGTTAGGGTTATGCCTAGGGTTAGGGTTCACAAAACCACAAAGCCAGGAGCTCCAGGGAAACTCACCATGCAAAAGGCAGGCCGAGTTGAGCGTAGCACATCCAAATCCTTGCTCCCTCTTTGTCATTCTGCTCCAAACTCACCACAGCCCAATGCCCGATATCTGCCTCAGTCTAGGGTTAGGCTTAGGGCTAGGGTTAGGGTTATGCCTACGGTTAGGCTTCAGAAAACCACAAAGCCAGGAGCTCCAGGGATACCATGCAAAAGGCAGGCCAAGTTGAGCGTAGCACATCCAAATCCTTGCTCCCTCTTTGTCATTCTGCTCGGAACTCACCACAGCCCAATGCCCAATTACTGGCTCAGTCTAGGGTTAGGCTTAGGGCTAGGGTTAGGGTTATGCCTAGGGTTAGGGTTCACAAAACCACAAAGCCAGGATCTCCAGGGATACCATGCAAAAGGCAGGCCAAATTGAGCCTAGCACATCCAAATCCTTGCTCCCTCTTTGTCATTCTGCTCGGAACTCACCACAGCCGAATGCCCGATTTCTGCCTCAGTCTAGGGTTAGGCTTAGGGCTAGGGTTAGGGTTATGCCTAGGGTTAGGGTTCACAAAACCACAAAGCCAGGAGCTCCAGGGATACTCACCATGCAAAAGGCAGGCTGAGTTGAGCGTAGCACATTCAAATCCTTGCTCCCTCTTCGTCATTCTGCTCGGAACTCACCACAGCCCAATGCCCGATTTCTGCCTCAGTCTAGGGTTAGGCTTGGGGCTAGGGTTAGGGTTATGCCTAGGGTTAGGGTTCACAAAACCACAAAGCCAGGAGCTCCAGGGATACTCACCATGCAAAAGGCAGGCCAAGTTGAGCGTAGCACATCCAAATCCTTGGTCCCTCTTTGTCATTCTGCTCCGAACTCACCACAGCCCAATGCCCGATTACTGGCTCAGTCTAGGGTTAGGCTTAGGGCTAGGGTTAGGGTTATGTCTAGGGTTAGGGTTATGCCTAGGGTTAGGGTTCACAAAACCACAAAGCCAGGAGCTCCAGGGATACTCACCATGCAAAAGGCAGGCCAAGTTGAGCGTAGCACATCCAAATCCTTGGTCCCTCTTTGTCATTCTGCTCGGAACTCACCACAGCCCAATGCCCGATTTCTGCCTCAGTCTAGGGTTAGGCTTAGGGCTAGGGTTAGGGTTATGCCTAGGGTTAGGCTTCAGAAAACCACAAAGCCAGGAGCTCCAGGGATACTCACCATGCAAAAGGCAGGCCAAGTTGAGCGCAGCACATCCAAATCCTTGCTCCCTCTTCGTCATTCTGCTCAGAACTCACCACAGCCCAATGCCCGATTTCTGCCTCAGTCTAGGGTTAGGCTTAGGGCTAGGGTTAGGGTTATGCCTAGGGTTAGGGTTCAGAAAACCACAAAGCCAGGAGCTCCAGGGATACTCACCATGCAAAAGGCAGGCCAAGTTGAGCGTAGCACATCCAAATCCCCTCTCCCTCTTCGTCATTCTGCTCGGAACTCACCACAGCCCAATGCCCGATTTCTGCCTCAGTCTAGGGTTAGGCTTAGGGCTAGGGTTAGGGCTATGCCTAGGGTTAGGCTTCAGAAAACCACAAAGCCAGGAGCTCCAGGGATACTCACCATGCAAAAGGCAGGCCAAGTTGAGCCTAGCACATCCAAATCCTTGCTCCCTCTTCGTCATTCTGCTCAGAACTCACCACAGCCCAATGCCCGATTTCTACCTCAGTCTAGGGTTAGGGTTATGCCTAGGGTTAGGGTTCTGCCTAGGGTTAGGGTTCACAAAACCACAAAGCCAGGAGCTCCAGGGAAACTCACCATGCAAAAGGCAGGCCGAGTTGAGCGTAGCACATCCAAATCCTTGCTCCCTCTTCGTCATTCTGCTCGGAACTCACCACAGCCCAATGCCCGATTTCTGCCTCAGTCTAGGGTTAGGCTTAGGGCTAGGGTTAGGGTTATGCCTACGGTTAGGCTTCAGAAAACCACAAAGCCAGGAGCTCCAGGGATACCATGCAAAAGGCAGGCCAAGTTGAGCGTAGCACATCCAAATCCTTGCTCCCTCTTTGTCATTCTGCTCGGAACTCACCACAGCCCAATGCCCAATTACTGGCTCAGTCTAGGGTTATGCTTAGGGCTAGGGTTAGGGTTATGCCTAGGGTTAGGGTTCACAAAACCACAAAGCCAGGAGCTCCAGGGATACCATGCAAAAGGCAGGCCAAATTGAGCCTAGCACATCCAAATCCTTGCTCCCTCTTTGTCATTCTGCTCGGAACTCACCACAGCCGAATGCCCGATTTCTGCCTCAGTCTAGGGTTAGGCTTAGGGCTAGGGTTAGGGTTATGCCTAGGGTTAGGGTTCAGAAAACCACAAAGCCAGGAGCTCCAGGGATACTCACCATGCAAAAGGCAGGCTGAGTTGAGCGTAGCACATTCAAATCCTTGCTCCCTCTTCGTCATTCTGCTCGGAACTCACCACAGCCCAATGCCCGATTTCTGCCTCAGTCTAGGGTTAGGCTTGGGGCTAGGGTTAGGGTTATGCCTAGGGTTAGGGTTCACAAAACCACAAAGCCAGGAGCTCCAGGGATACTCACCATGCAAAAGGCAGGCCAAGTTGAGCGTAGCACATCCAAATCCTTGGTCCCTCTTTGTCATTCTGCTCGGAACTCACCACAGCCCAATGCCCGATTACTGGCTCAGTCTAGGGTTAGGCTTAGGGCTAGGGTTAGGGTTATGTCTAGGGTTAGGGTTATGCCTAGGGTTAGGGTTCACAAAACCACAAAGCCAGGAGCTCCAGGGATACTCACCATGCAAAAGGCAGGCCAAGTTGAGCGTAGCACATCCAAATCCTTGGTCCCTCTTTGTCATTCTGCTCGGAACTCACCACAGCCCAATGCCCGATTTCTGCCTCAGTCTAGGGTTAGGCTTAGGGCTAGGGTTAGGGTTATGCCTAGGGTTAGGGTTCAGAAAACCACAAAGCCAGGAGCTCCAGGGATACTCACCATGCAAAAGGCAGGCCAAGTTGAGCGCAGCACATCCAAATCCTTGCTCCCTCTTCGTCATTCTGCTCGGAACTCCCCACAGCCCAATGCCCGATTACTGCCTCAGTCTAGGGTTAGGCTTAGGGCTAGGGTTAGGGTTATGCCTAGGGTTAGGCTTCAGAAAACCACAAAGCCAGGAGCTCCAGGGATACTCACCATGCAAAAGGCAGACCGAGTTGAGCGTAGCACATCCAAATCCTTGCTCCCTCTTTGTCATTCTGCTCCGAACTCACCACAGCCCAATGCCTGATTTCTGTCTCAGTCTAGGGTTAGGCTTAGGGCTAGGGTTAGGGTTATGCCTAGGGTTAGGCTTCAGAAAACCACAAAGCCAGGAGCTCCAGGGATACTCACCATGCAAAAGGCAGGCCAAGTTGAGCGTAGCACATCCAAATCCTTGCTCCCTCTTCGTCATTCTGCTCGGAACTCCCCACAGCCCAATGCCCGATTACTGCCTCAGTCTAGGGTTAGGCTTAGGGCTAGGGTTAGGGCTATGCCTAGGGTTAGGGTTCACAAAACCACAAAGCCAGGAGCTCCAGGGATACTCACCATGCAAAAGGCAGGCCAAGTTGAGCGTAGCACATCCAAATCCTTGCTCCCTCTTCGTCATTCTGCTCAGAACTCACCACAGCCCAATGCCTGATTTCTGCCTCAGTCTAGGGTTAGGGTTATGCCTAGGGTTAGGGTTATGCCTAGGGTTAGGGTTCTGCCTAGGGTTAGGGTTCACAAAACCACAAAGCCAGGAGCTCCAGGGATACTCACCATGCAAAAGGCAGGCCAAGTTGAGCGTAGCACATCCAAATCCCCTCTCCCTCTTCGTCATTCTGCTCAGAACTCACCACAGCCCAATGCCCGATTTCTGCCTCAGTCTAGGGTTAGGCTTAGGGCTAGGGTTAGGGTTATGCCTAGGGTTAGGGTTCAGAAAACCACAAAGCCAGGAGCTCCAGGGATACTCACCATGCAAAAGGCAGGCCAAGTTGAGCGTAGCACATCCAAATCCCCTCTCCCTCTTCGTCATTCTGCTCGGAACTCACCACAGCCCAATGCCCGATTTCTGCCTCAGTCTAGGGTTATGCTTAGGGCTAGGGTTAGGGTTATGCCTAGGGTTAGGGTTCACAAAACCACAAAGCCAGGAGCTCCAGGGATACTCACTATGCAAAAGGCAGGCCGAGTTGAGCGTAGCACATCCAAATCCTTGCTCCCTCTTTGTCATTCTGCTCCGAACTCACCACAGCCCAATGCCCGATTTCTGCCTCAGTCTAGGGTTAGGCTTAGGGCTAGGGTTAGGGTTATGCCTAGGGTTAGGCTTCAGAAAACCACAAAGCCAGGAGCTCCAGGGATACTCACCATGCAAAAGGCAGGCCAAGTTGAGCGTAGCACATCCAAATCCTTGCTCCCTCTTCGTCATTCTGCTCGGAACTCACCACAGCCCAATGCCCGATTACTGCCTCAGTCTAGGGTTAGGCTTAGGGCTAGGGTTAGGGTTATGCCTAGGGTTAGGGTTCACAAAACCACAAAGCCAGGAGCTCCAGGGAAACTCACCATGCAAAAGGCAGGCCGAGTTGAGCGTAGCACATCCAAATCCTTGCTCCCTCTTTGTCATTCTGCTCCAAACTCACCACAGCCCAATGCCCGATATCTGCCTCAGTCTAGGGTTAGGCTTAGGGCTAGGGTTAGGGTTATGCCTACGGTTAGGCTTCAGAAAACCACAAAGCCAGGAGCTCCAGGGATACCATGCAAAAGGCAGGCCAAGTTGAGCGTAGCACATCCAAATCCTTGCTCCCTCTTTGTCATTCTGCTCGGAACTCACCACAGCCCAATGCCCAATTACTGGCTCAGTCTAGGGTTAGGCTTAGGGCTAGGGTTAGGGTTATGCCTAGGGTTAGGGTTCACAAAACCACAAAGCCAGGATCTCCAGGGATACCATGCAAAAGGCAGGCCAAATTGAGCCTAGCACATCCAAATCCTTGCTCCCTCTTTGTCATTCTGCTCGGAACTCACCACAGCCGAATGCCCGATTTCTGCCTCAGTCTAGGGTTAGGCTTGGGGCTAGGGTTAGGGTTATGCCTAGGGTTAGGGTTCACAAAACCACAAAGCCAGGAGCTCCAGGGATACTCACCATGCAAAAGGCAGGCCAAGTTGAGCGTAGCACATCCAAATCCTTGGTCCCTCTTTGTCATTCTGCTCGGAACTCACCACAGCCCAATGCCCGATTACTGGCTCAGTCTAGGGTTAGGCTTAGGGCTAGGGTTAGGGTTATGTCTAGGGTTAGGGTTATGCCTAGGGTTAGGGTTCACAAAACCACAAAGCCAGGAGCTCCAGGGATACTCACCATGCAAAAGGCAGGCCAAGTTGAGCGTAGCACATCCAAATCCTTGCTCCCTCTTTGTCATTCTGCTCGGAACTCACCACAGCCCAATGCCCGATTTCTGCCTCAGTCTAGGGTTAGGCTTAGGGCTAGGGTTAGGGTTATGCCTAGGGTTAGGCTTCAGAAAACCACAAAGCCAGGAGCTCCAGGGATACTCACCATGCAAAAGGCAGGCCAAGTTGAGCGCAGCACATCCAAATCCTTGCTCCCTCTTCGTCATTCTGCTCGGAACTCACCACAGCCCAATGCCCGATTACTGCCTCAGTCTAGGGTTAGGCTTAGGGCTAGGGTTAGGGTTATGCCTAGGGTTAGGCTTCAGAAAACCACAAAGCCAGGAGCTCCAGGGATACTCACCATGCAAAAGGCAGACCGAGTTGAGCGTAGCACATCCAAATCCTTGCTCCCTCTTTGTCATTCTGCTCCGAACTCACCACAGCCCAATGCCTGATTTCTGTCTCAGTCTAGGGTTAGGCTTAGGGCTAGGGTTAGGGTCATGCCTAGGGTTAGGCTTCAGAAAACCACAAAGCCAGGAGCTCCAGGGATACTCACCATGCAAAAGGCAGGCCAAGTTGAGCGTAGCACATCCAAATCCTTGCTCCCTCTTCGTCATTCTGCTCGGAACTCCCCACAGCCCAATGCCCGATTACTGCCTCAGTCTAGGGTTAGGCTTAGGGCTAGGGTTAGGGCTATGCCTAGGGTTAGGGTTCACAAAACCACAAAGCCAGGAGCTCCAGGGATACTCACCATGCAAAAGGCAGGCCAAGTTGAGCGTAGCACATCCAAATCCTTGCTCCCTCTTCGTCATTCTGCTCAGAACTCACCACAGCCCAATGCCTGATTTCTGCCTCAGTCTAGGGTTAGGGTTATGCCTAGGGTTAGGGTTATGCCTAGGGTTAGGGTTCTGCCTAGGGTTAGGGTTCACAAAACCACAAAGCCAGGAGCTCCAGGGATACTCACCATGCAAAAGGCAGGCCAAGTTGAGCGTAGCACATCCAAATCCCCTCTCCCTCTTCGTCATTCTGCTCAGAACTCACCACAGCCCAATGCCCGATTTCTGCCTCAGTCTAGGGTTAGGCTTAGGGCTAGGGTTAGGGTTATGCCTAGGGTTAGGGTTCAGAAAACCACAAAGCCAGGAGCTCCTGGGATACTCACCATGCAAAAGGCAGGCCAAGTTGAGCGTAGCACATCCAAATCCCCTCTCCCTCTTCGTCATTCTGCTCGGAACTCACCACAGCCCAATGCCCGATTTCTGCCTCAGTCTAGGGTTATGCTTAGGGCTAGGGTTAGGGTTATGCCTAGGGTTAGGGTTCACAAAACCACAAAGCCAGGAGCTCCAGGGATACTCACTATGCAAAAGGCAGGCCGAGTTGAGCGTAGCACATCCAAATCCTTGCTCCCTCTTTGTCATTCTGCTCCGAACTCACCACAGCCCAATGCCCGATTTCTGCCTCAGTCTAGGGTTAGGCTTAGGGCTAGGGTTAGGGTTATGCCTAGGGTTAGGCTTCAGAAAACCACAAAGCCAGGAGCTCCAGGGATACTCACCATGCAAAAGGCAGGCCAAGTTGAGCGTAGCACATCCAAATCCTTGCTCCCTCTTCGTCATTCTGCTCGGAACTCACCACAGCCCAATGCCCGATTACTGCCTCAGTCTAGGGTTAGGCTTAGGGCTAGGGTTAGGGCTATGCCTAGGGTTAGGCTTCAGAAAACCACAAAGCCAGGAGCTCCAGGGATACTCACCATGCAAAAGGCAGGCCAAGTTGAGCCTAGCACATCCAAATCCTTGCTCCCTCTTCGTCATTCTGCTCCGAACTCACCACAGCCCAATGCCCGATTACTGCCTCAGTCTAGGGTTAGGGTTATGCCTAGGGTTAGGGTTATGCCTAGGGTTAGGGTTCACAAAACCACAAAGCCAGGAGCTCCAGGGAAACTCACCATGCAAAAGGCAGGCCGAGTTGAGCGTAGCACATCCAAATCCTTGCTCCCTCTTTGTCATTCTGCTCCAAACTCACCACAGCCCAATGCCCGATATCTGCCTCAGTCTAGGGTTAGGCTTAGGGCTAGGGTTAGGGTTATGCCTACGGTTAGGCTTCAGAAAACCACAAAGCCAGGAGCTCCAGGGATGCCATGCAAAAGGCAGGCCAAGTTGAGCGTAGCACATCCAAATCCTTGCTCCCTCTTTGTCATTCTGCTCGGAACTCACCACAGCCCAATGCCCAATTACTGGCTCAGTCTAGGGTTAGGCTTAGGGCTAGGGTTAGGGTTATGCCTAGGGTTAGGGTTCACAAAACCACAAAGCCAGGATCTCCAGGGATACCATGCAAAAGGCAGGCCAAATTGAGCCTAGCACATCCAAATCCTTGCTCCCTCTTTGTCATTCTGCTCGGAACTCACCACAGCCGAATGCCCGATTTCTGCCTCAGTCTAGGGTTAGGCTTAGGGCTAGGGTTAGGGTTATGCCTAGGGTTAGGGTTCACAAAACCACAAAGCCAGGAGCTCCAGGGATACTCACCATGCAAAAGGCAGGCTGAGTTGAGCGTAGCACATTCAAATCCTTGGTCCCTCTTTGTCATTCTGCTCGGAACTCACCACAGCCCAATGCCCGATTTCTGCCTCAGTCTAGGGTTAGGCTTAGGGCTAGGGTTAGGGTTATGCCTAGGGTTAGGGTTCACAAAACCACAAAGCCAGGAGCTCCAGGGATACTCACCATGCAAAAGGCAGGCCAAGTTGAGCGCAGCACATCCAAATCCTTGCTCCCTCTTCGTCATTCTGCTCGGAACTCACCACAGCCCAATGCCCGATTACTGCCTCAGTCTAGGGTTAGGCTTAGGGCTAGGGTTAGGGTTATGCCTAGGGTTAGGCTTCAGAAAACCACAAAGCCAGGAGCTCCAGGGATACTCACCATGCAAAAGGCAGACCGAGTTGAGCGTAGCACATCCAAATCCTTGCTCCCTCTTCGTCATTCTGCTCGGAACTCACCACAGCCCAATGCCTGATTTCTGCCTCAGTCTAGGGTTAGGCTTAGGGCTAGGGTTAGGGTTATGCCTAGGGTTAGGGTTCTGCCTAGGGTTAGGGTTCACAAAACCACAAAGCCAGGAGCTCCAGGGATACTCACCATGCAAAAGGCAGGCCAAGTTGAGCGTAGCACATCCAAATCCCCTCTCCCTCTTCGTCATTCTGCTCAGAACTCACCACAGCCCAATGCCCGATTTCTGCCTCAGTCTAGGGTTAGGCTTAGGGCTAGGGTTAGGGTTATGCCTAGGGTTAGGGTTCACAAAACCACAAAGCCAGGAGCTCCAGGGATACTCACCATGCAAAAGGCAGGCCAAGTTGAGCGTAGCACAACCAAATCCCCTCTCCCTCTTCGTCATTCTGCTCGGAACTCACCACAGCCCAATGCCCGATTTCTGCCTCAGTCTAGGGTTATGCTTAGGGCTAGGGTTAGGGTTATGCCTAGGGTTAGGCTTCAGAAAACCACAAAGCCAGGAGCTCCAGGGATACTCACCATGCAAAAGGCAGGCCGAGTTGAGCGTAGCACATCCAAATCCTTGCTCCCTCTTTGTCATTCTGCTCCGAACTCACCACAGCCCAATGCCTGATTTCTGCCTCAGTCTAGGGTTAGGCTTAGGGCTAGGGTTAGGGTTATGCCTAGGGTTAGGCTTCAGAAAACCACAAAGCCAGGAGCTCCAGGGATACTCACCATGCAAAAGGCAGGCCAAGTTGAGCGTAGCACATCCAAATCCTTGCTCCCTCTTTGTCATTCTGCTCGGAACTCCCCACAGCCCAATGCCCGATTACTGCCTCAGTCTAGGGTTAGGCTTAGGGCTAGGGTTAGGGCTATGCCTAGGGTTAGGGTTCAGAAAACCACAAAGCCAGGAGCTCCAGGGATACTCACCATGCAAAAGGCAGGCCAAGTTGAGCGTAGCACATCCAAATCCTTGCTCCCTCTTCGTCATTCTGCTCCGAACTCACCACAGCCCAATGCCTGATTTCTGCCTCAGTCTAGGGTTAGGCTTAGGGCTAGGGTTAGGGCTATGCCTAGGGTTAGGCTTCAGAAAACCACAAAGCCAGGAGCTCCAGGGATACTCACCATGCAAAAGGCAGGCCAAGTTGAGCCTAGCACATCCAAATCCTTGCTCCCTCTTCGTCATTCTGCTCAGAACTCACCACAGCCCAATGCCCGATTTCTGCCTCAGTCTAGGGTTAGGGTTATGCCTAGGGTTAGGGTTATGCCTAGGGTTAGGGTTCACAAAACCACAAAGCCAGGAGCTCCAGGGAAACTCACCATGCAAAAGGCAGGCCGAGTTGAGCGTAGCACATCCAAATCCTTGCTCCCTCTTCGTCATTCTGCTCGGAACTCACCACAGCCCAATGCCCGATTTCTGCCTCAGTCTAGGGTTAGGCTTAGGGCTAGGGTTAGGGTTATGCCTAGGGTTAGGCTTCAGAAAACCACAAAGCCAGGAGCTCCAGGGATACCATGCAAAAGGCAGGCCAAGTTGAGCGTAGCACATCCAAATCCTTGCTCCCTCTTTGTCATTCTGCTCGGAACTCACCACAGCCCAATGCCCAATTACTGGCTCAGTCTAGGGTTAGGCTTAGGGCTAGGGTTAGGGTTATGCCTAGGGTTAGGGTTCACAAAACCACAAAGCCAGGAGCTCCAGGGATACCATGCAAAAGGCAGGCCAAATTGAGCCTAGCACATCCAAATCCTTGCTCCCTCTTTGTCATTCTGCTCGGAACTCACCACAGCCGAATGCCCGATTTCTGCCTCAGTCTAGGGTTAGGCTTAGGGCTAGGGTTAGGGTTATGCCTAGGGTTAGGGTTCACAAAACCACAAAGCCAGGAGCTCCAGGGATACTCACCATGCAAAAGGCAGGCTGAGTTGAGCGTAGCACATTCAAATCCTTGCTCCCTCTTCGTCATTCTGCTCGGAACTCACCACAGCCCAATGCCCGATTTCTGCCTCAGTCTAGGGTTAGGCTTGGGGCTAGGGTTAGGGTTATGCCTAGGGTTAGGGTTCACAAAACCACAAAGCCAGGAGCTCCAGGGATACTCACCATGCAAAAGGCAGGCCAAGTTGAGCGTAGCACATCCAAATCCTTGGTCCCTCTTTGTCATTCTGCTCGGAACTCACCACAGCCCAATGCCCGATTACTGGCTCAGTCTAGGGTTAGGCTTAGGGCTAGGGTTAGGGTTATGTCTAGGGTTAGGGTTATGCCTAGGGTTAGGGTTCACAAAACCACAAAGCCAGGAGCTCCAGGGATACTCACCATGCAAAAGGCAGGCCAAGTTGAGCGTAGCACATCCAAATCCTTGGTCCCTCTTTGTCATTCTGCTCGGAACTCACCACAGCCCAATGCCCGATTTCTGCCTCAGTCTAGGGTTAGGCTTAGGGCTAGGGTTAGGGTTATGCCTAGGGTTAGGCTTCAGAAAACCACAAAGCCAGGAGCTCCAGGGATACTCACCATGCAAAAGGCAGGCCAAGTTGAGCGCAGCACATCCAAATCCTTGCTCCCTCTTCGTCATTCTGCTCGGAACTCCCCACAGCCCAATGCCCGATTACTGCCTCAGTCTAGGGTTAGGCTTAGGGCTAGGGTTAGGGCTATGCCTAGGGTTAGGGTTCACAAAACCACAAAGCCAGGAGCTCCAGGGATACTCACCATGCAAAAGGCAGGCCAAGTTGAGCGTAGCACATCCAAATCCTTGCTCCCTCTTCGTCATTCTGCTCAGAACTCACCACAGCCCAATGCCTGATTTCTGCCTCAGTCTAGGGTTAGGGTTATGCCTAGGGTTAGGGTTATGCCTAGGGTTAGGGTTCTGCCTAGGGTTAGGGTTCACAAAACCACAAAGCCAGGAGCTCCAGGGATACTCACCATGCAAAAGGCAGGCCAAGTTGAGCGTAGCACATCCAAATCCCCTCTCCCTCTTCGTCATTCTGCTCAGAACTCACCACAGCCCAATGCCCGATTTCTGCCTCAGTCTAGGGTTAGGCTTAGGGCTAGGGTTAGGGTTATGCCTAGGGTTAGGGTTCAGAAAACCACAAAGCCAGGAGCTCCAGGGATACTCACCATGCAAAAGGCAGGCCAAGTTGAGCGTAGCACATCCAAATCCCCTCTCCCTCTTCGTCATTCTGCTCGGAACTCACCACAGCCCAATGCCCGATTTCTGCCTCAGTCTAGGGTTATGCTTAGGGCTAGGGTTAGGGTTATGCCTAGGGTTAGGGTTCACAAAACCACAAAGCCAGGAGCTCCAGGGATACTCACTATGCAAAAGGCAGGCCGAGTTGAGCGTAGCACATCCAAATCCTTGCTCCCTCTTTGTCATTCTGCTCCGAACTCACCACAGCCCAATGCCCGATTTCTGCCTCAGTCTAGGGTTAGGCTTAGGGCTAGGGTTAGGGTTATGCCTAGGGTTAGGCTTCAGAAAACCACAAAGCCAGGAGCTCCAGGGATACTCACCATGCAAAAGGCAGGCCAAGTTGAGTGTAGCACATCCAAATCCTTGCTCCCTCTTCGTCATTCTGCTCGGAACTCACCACAGCCCAATGCCCGATTACTGCCTCAGTCTAGGGTTAGGCTTAGGGCTAGGGTTAGGGCTATGCCTAGGGTTAGGCTTCAGAAAACCACAAAGCCAGGAGCTCCAGGGATACTCACCATGCAAAAGGCAGGCCAAGTTGAGCCTAGCACATCCAAATCCTTGCTCCCTCTTCGTCATTCTGCTCAGAACTCACCACAGCCCAATGCCCGATTACTGCCTCAGTCTAGGGTTAGGGTTATGCCTAGGGTTAGGGTTATGCCTAGGGTTAGGGTTCACAAAACCACAAAGCCAGGAGCTCCAGGGAAACTCACCATGCAAAAGGCAGGCCGAGTTGAGCGTAGCACATCCAAATCCTTGCTCCCTCTTTGTCATTCTGCTCCAAACTCACCACAGCCCAATGCCCGATATCTGCCTCAGTCTAGGGTTAGGCTTAGGGCTAGGGTTAGGGTTATGCCTACGGTTAGGCTTCAGAAAACCACAAAGCCAGGAGCTCCAGGGATACCATGCAAAAGGCAGGCCAAGTTGAGCGTAGCACATCCAAATCCTTGCTCCCTCTTTGTCATTCTGCTCGGAACTCACCACAGCCCAATGCCCAATTACTGGCTCAGTCTAGGGTTAGGCTTAGGGCTAGGGTTAGGGTTATGCCTAGGGTTAGGGTTCACAAAACCACAAAGCCAGGATCTCCAGGGATACCATGCAAAAGGCAGGCCAAATTGAGCCTAGCACATCCAAATCCTTGCTCCCTCTTTGTCATTCTGCTCGGAACTCACCACAGCCGAATGCCCGATTTCTGCCTCAGTCTAGGGTTAGGCTTAGGGCTAGGGTTAGGGTTATGCCTAGGGTTAGGGTTCACAAAACCACAAAGCCAGGAGCTCCAGGGATACTCACCATGCAAAAGGCAGGCTGAGTTGAGCGTAGCACATTCAAATCCTTGCTCCCTCTTCGTCATTCTGCTCGGAACTCACCACAGCCCAATGCCCGATTTCTGCCTCAGTCTAGGGTTAGGCTTGGGGCTAGGGTTAGGGTTATGCCTAGGGTTAGGGTTCACAAAACCACAAAGCCAGGAGCTCCAGGGATACTCACCATGCAAAAGGCAGGCCAAGTTGAGCGTAGCACATCCAAATCCTTGGTCCCTCTTTGTCATTCTGCTCGGAACTCACCACAGCCCAATGCCCGATTACTGGCTCAGTCTAGGGTTAGGCTTAGGGCTAGGGTTAGGGTTATGTCTAGGGTTAGGGTTATGCCTAGGGTTAGGGTTCACAAAACCACAAAGCCAGGAGCTCCAGGGATACTCACCATGCAAAAGGCAGGCCAAGTTGAGCGTAGCACATCCAAATCCTTGGTCCCTCTTTGTCATTCTGCTCGGAACTCACCACAGCCCAATGCCCGATTTCTGCCTCAGTCTAGGGTTAGGCTTAGGGCTAGGGTTAGGGTTATGCCTAGGGTTAGGCTTCAGAAAACCACAAAGCCAGGAGCTCCAGGGATACTCACCATGCAAAAGGCAGGCCAAGTTGAGCGCAGCACATCCAAATCCTTGCTCCCTCTTCGTCATTCTGCTCGGAACTCCCCACAGCCCAATGCCCGATTACTGCCTCAGTCTAGGGTTAGGCTTAGGGCTAGGGTTAGGGTTATGCCTAGGGTTAGGCTTCAGAAAACCACAAAGCCAGGAGCTCCAGGGATACTCACCATGCAAAAGGCAGGCCAAGTTGAGCCTAGCACATCCAAATCCTTGCTCCCTCTTTGTCATTCTGCTCCGAACTCACCACAGCCCAATGCCTGATTTCTGTCTCAGTCTAGAGTTAGGCTTAGGGCTAGGGTTAGGGTTATGCCTAGGGTTAGGCTTCAGAAAACCACAAAGCCAGGAGCTCCAGGGATACTCACCATGCAAAAGGCAGGCCAAGTTGAGCGTAGCACATCCAAATCCTTGCTCCCTCTTCGTCATTCTGCTCGGAACTCCCCACAGCCCAATGCCCGATTACTGCCTCAGTCTAGGGTTAGGCTTAGGGCTAGGGTTAGGGCTATGCCTAGGGTTAGGGTTCACAAAACCACAAAGCCAGGAGCTCCAGGGATACTCACCATGCAAAAGGCAGGCCAAGTTGAGCGTAGCACATCCAAATCCTTGCTCCCTCTTCGTCATTCTGCTCAGAACTCACCACAGCCCAGTGCCTGATTTCTGCCTCAGTCTAGGGTTAGGGTTATGCCTAGGGTTAGGGTTATGCCTAGGGTTAGGGTTCTGCCTAGGGTTAGGGTTCACAAAACCACAAAGCCAGGAGCTCCAGGGATACTCACCATGCAAAAGGCAGGCCAAGTTGAGCGTAGCACATCCAAATCCCCTCTCCCTCTTCGTCATTCTGCTCAGAACTCACCACAGCCCAATGCCCGATTTCTGCCTCAGTCTAGGGTTAGGCTTAGGGCTAGGGTTAGGGTTATGCCTAGGGTTAGGGTTCAGAAAACCACAAAGCCAGGAGCTCCAGGGATACTCACCATGCAAAAGGCAGGCCAAGTTGAGCGTAGCACATCCAAATCCCCTCTCCCTCTTCGTCATTCTGCTCGGAACTCACCACAGCCCAATGCCCGATTTCTGCCTCAGTCTAGGGTTATGCTTAGGGCTAGGGTTAGGGTTATGCCTAGGGTTAGGGTTCACAAAACCACAAAGCCAGGAGCTCCAGGGATACTCACTATGCAAAAGGCAGGCCGAGTTGAGCGTAGCACATCCAAATCCTTGCTCCCTCTTTGTCATTCTGCTCCGAACTCACCACAGCCCAATGCCCGATTTCTGCCTCAGTCTAGGGTTAGGCTTAGGGCTAGGGTTAGGGTTATGCCTAGGGTTAGGCTTCAGAAAACCACAAAGCCAGGAGCTCCAGGGATACTCACCATGCAAAAGGCAGGCCAAGTTGAGCGTAGCACATCCAAATCCTTGCTCCCTCTTCGTCATTCTGCTCGGAACTCACCACAGCCCAATGCCCGATTACTGCCTCAGTCTAGGGTTAGGCTTAGGGCTAGGGTTAGGGCTATGCCTAGGGTTAGGCTTCAGAAAACCACAAAGCCAGGAGCTCCAGGGATACTCACCATGCAAAAGGCAGGCCAAGTTGAGCGTAGCACATCCAAATCCTTGCTCCCTCTTCGTCATTCTGCTCGGAACTCCCCACAGCCCAATGCCCGATTTCTGCCTCAGTCTAGGGTTAGGCTTAGGGCTAGGGTTAGGGTTATGCCTAGGGTTAGGGTTCACAAAACCACAAAGCCAGGAGCTCCAGGGAAACTCACCATGCAAAAGGCAGGCCGAGTTGAGCGTAGCACATCCAAATCCTTGCTCCCTCTTTGTCATTCTGCTCCAAACTCACCACAGCCCAATGCCCGATATCTGCCTCAGTCTAGGGTTAGGCTTAGGGCTAGGGTTAGGGTTATGCCTACGGTTAGGCTTCAGAAAACCACAAAGCCAGGAGCTCCAGGGATACCATGCAAAAGGCAGGCCAAGTTGAGCGTAGCACATCCAAATCCTTGCTCCCTCTTTGTCATTCTGCTCGGAACTCACCACAGCCCAATGCCCAATTACTGGCTCAGTCTAGGGTTAGGCTTAGGGCTAGGGTTAGGGTTATGCCTAGGGTTAGGGTTCACAAAACCACAAAGCCAGGATCTCCAGGGATACCATGCAAAAGGCAGGCCAAATTGAGCCTAGCACATCCAAATCCTTGCTCCCTCTTTGTCATTCTGCTCGGAACTCACCACAGCCGAATGCCCGATTTCTGCCTCAGTCTAGGGTTAGGCTTAGGGCTAGGGTTAGGGTTATGCCTAGGGTTAGGGTTCACAAAACCACAAAGCCAGGAGCTCCAGGGATACTCACCATGCAAAAGGCAGGCTGAGTTGAGCGTAGCACATTCAAATCCTTGCTCCCTCTTCGTCATTCTGCTCGGAACTCACCACAGCCCAATGCCCGATTTCTGCCTCAGTCTAGGGTTAGGCTTGGGGCTAGGGTTAGGGTTATGCCTAGGGTTAGGGTTCACAAAACCACAAAGCCAGGAGCTCCAGGGATACTCACCATGCAAAAGGCAGGCCAAGTTGAGCGTAGCACATCCAAATCCTTGGTCCCTCTTTGTCATTCTGCTCGGAACTCACCACAGCCCAATGCCCGATTACTGGCTCAGTCTAGGGTTAGGCTTAGGGCTAGGGTTAGGGTTATGTCTAGGGTTAGGGTTATGCCTAGGGTTAGGGTTCACAAAACCACAACGCCAGGAGCTCCAGGGATACTCACCATGCAAAAGGCAGGCCAAGTTGAGCGTAGCACATCCAAATCCTTGCTCCCTCTTTGTCATTCTGCTCGGAACTCACCACAGCCCAATGCCCGATTTCTGCCTCAGTCTAGGGTTAGGCTTAGGGCTAGGGTTAGGGTTATGCCTAGGGTTAGGCTTCAGAAAACCACAAAGCCAGGAGCTCCAGGGATACTCACCATGCAAAAGGCAGGCCAAGTTGAGCGCAGCACATCCAAATCCTTGCTCCCTCTTCGTCATTCTGCTCGGAACTCACCACAGCCCAATGCCCGATTACTGCCTCAGTCTAGGGTTAGGCTTAGGGCTAGGGTTAGGGTTATGCCTAGGGTTAGGCTTCAGAAAACCACAAAGCCAGGAGCTCCAGGGATACTCACCATGCAAAAGGCAGACCGAGTTGAGCGTAGCACATCCAAATCCTTGCTCCCTCTTCGTCATTCTGCTCGGAACTCACCACAGCCCAATGCCTGATTTCTGCCTCAGTCTAGGGTTAGGCTTAGGGCTAGGGTTAGGGTTATGCCTAGGGTTAGGGTTCTGCCTAGGGTTAGGGTTCACAAAACCACAAAGCCAGGAGCTCCAGGGATACTCACCATGCAAAAGGCAGGCCAAGTTGAGCGTAGCACATCCAAATCCCCTCTCCCTCTTCGTCATTCTGCTCAGAACTCACCACAGCCCAATGCCCGATTTCTGCCTCAGTCTAGGGTTAGGCTTAGGGCTAGGGTTAGGGTTATGCCTAGGGTTAGGGTTCACAAAACCACAAAGCCAGGAGCTCCAGGGATACTCACCATGCAAAAGGCAGGCCAAGTTGAGCGTAGCACAACCAAATCCCCTCTCCCTCTTTGTCATTCTGCTCGGAACTCACCACAGCCCAATGCCCGATTTCTGCCTCAGTCTAGGGTTATGCTTAGGGCTAGGGTTAGGGTTATGCCTAGGGTTAGGGTTCACAAAACCACAAAGCCAGCAGCTCCAGGGATACTCACCATGCAAAAGGCAGGCCGAGTTGAGCGTAGCACATCCAAATCCTTGCTCCCTCTTTGTCATTCTGCTCCGAACTCACCACAGCCCAATGCCTGATTTCTGCCTCAGTCTAGGGTTAGGCTTAGGGCTAGGGTTAGGGTTATGCCTAGGGTTAGGCTTCAGAAAACCACAAAGCCAGGAGCTCCAGGGATACTCACCATGCAAAAGGCAGGCCAAGTTGAGCGTAGCACATCCAAATCCTTGCTCCCTCTTTGTCATTCTGCTCGGAACTCCCCACAGCCCAATGCCCGATTACTGCCTCAGTCTAGGGTTAGGCTTAGGGCTAGGGTTAGGGCTATGCCTAGGGTTAGGGTTCAGAAAACCACAAAGCCAGGAGCTCCAGGGATACTCACCATGCAAAAGGCAGGCCAAGTTGAGCGTAGCACATCCAAATCCTTGCTCCCTCTTCGTCATTCTGCTCCGAACTCACCACAGCCCAATGCCTGATTTCTGCCTCAGTCTAGGGTTAGGCTTAGGGCTAGGGTTAGGGTTATGTCTAGGGTTAGGGTTATGCCTAGGGTTAGGCTTCAGAAAACCACAAAGCCAGGAGCTCCAGGGATACTCACCATGCAAAAGGCAGGCCAAGTTGAGCGTAGCACATCCAAATCCTTGCTCCCTCTTCGTCATTCTGCTCGGAACTCACCACAGCCCAATGCCCGATTACTGCCTCAGTCTAGGGTTAGGCTTAGGGCTAGGGTTAGGGCTATGCCTAGGGTTAGGCTTCAGAAAACCACAAAGCCAGGAGCTCCAGGGATACTCACCATGCAAAAGGCAGGCCAAGTTGAGCGTAGCACATCCAAATCCTTGCTCCCTCTTCGTCATTCTGCTCAGAACTCACCACAGCCCAATGCCCGATTACTGCCTCAGTCTAGGGTTAGGGTTATGCCTAGGGTTAGGGTTATGCCTAGGGTTAGGGTTCACAAAACCACAAAGCCAGGAGCTCCAGGGAAACTCACCATGCAAAAGGCAGGCCGAGTTGAGCGTAGCACATCCAAATCCTTGCTCCCTCTTCGTCATTCTGCTTGGAACTCACCACAGCCCAATGCCCGATTTCTGCCTCAGTCTAGGGTTAGGCTTAGGGCTAGGGTTAGGGTTATGCCTACGGTTAGGGTTCAGAAAACCACAAAGCCAGGAGCTCCAGGGATACCATGCAAAAGGCAGGCCAAGTTGAGCGTAGCACATCCAAATCCTTGCTCCCTCTTTGTCATTCTGCTCGGAACTCACCACAGCCCAATGCCCAATTACTGGCTCAGTCTAGGGTTAGGCTTAGGGCTAGGGTTAGGGTTATGCCTAGGGTTAGGGTTCACAAAACCACAAAGCCAGGAGCTCCAGGGATACCATGCAAAAGGCAGGCCAAGTTGAGCCTAGCACATCCAAATCCTTGCTCCCTCTTTGTCATTCTGCTCGGAACTCACCACAGCCCAATGCCTGATTTCTGCCTCAGTCTAGGGTTAGGCTTAGGGCTAGGGTTAGGGTTATGCCTAGGGTTAGGGTTCACAAAACCACAAAGCCAGGAGCTCCAGGGATACTCACCATGCAAAAGGCAGGCCAAGTTGAGCGTAGCACATCCAAATCCTTGGTCCCTCTTTGTCATTCTGCTCGGAACTCACCACAGCCCAATGCCCGATTACTGGCTCAGTCTAGGGTTAGGCTTAGGGCTAGGGTTAGGGTTATGTCTAGGGTTAGGGTTATGCCTAGGGTTAGGGTTCACAAAACCACAAAGCCAGGAGCTCCAGGGATACTCACCATGCAAAAGGCAGGCCAAGTTGAGCGCAGCACATCCAAATCCTTGCTCCCTCTTCGTCATTCTGCTCGGAACTCCCCACAGCCCAATGCCCGATTACTGCCTCAGTCTAGGGTTAGGCTTAGGGCTAGGCTTAGGGTTATGCCTAGGGTTAGGCTTCAGAAAACCACAAAGCCAGGAGCTCCAGGGATACTCACCATGCAAAAGGCAGACCGAGTTGAGCGTAGCACATCCAAATCCTTGCTCCCTCTTCGTCATTCTGCTCGGAACTCACCACAGCCCAATGCCTGATTTCTGCCTCAGTCTAGGGTTAGGCTTAGGGCTAGGGTTAGGGTTATGTCTAGGGTTAGGGTTCTGCCTAGGGTTAGGGTTCACAAAACCACAAAGCCAGGAGCTCCAGGGATACTCACCATGCAAAAGGCAGGCCAAGTTGAGCGTAGCACATCCAAATCCCCTCTCCCTCTTCGTCATTCTGCTCGGAACTCACCACAGCCCAATGCCCGATTTCTGCCTCAGTCTAGGGTTAGGCTTAGGGCTAGGGTTAGGGTTATGCCTAGGGTTAGGGTTCACAAAACCACAAAGCCAGGAGCTCCAGGGATACTCACCATGCAAAAGGCAGGCCACGTTGAGCGTAGCACATCCAAATCCTTGCTCCCTCTTTGTCATTCTGCTCCGAACTCACCACAGCCCAATGCCTGATTTCTGCCTCAGTCTAGGGTTAGGCTTAGGGCTAGGGTTAGGGTTATGCCTAGGGTTAGGCTTCAGAAAACCACAAAGCCAGGAGCTCCAGGGATACTCACCATGCAAAAGGCAGGCCAAGTTGAGCGTAGCACATCCAAATCCTTGCTCCCTCTTTGTCATTCTGCTCGGAACTCCCCACAGCCCAATGCCCGATTACTGCCTCAGTCTAGGGTTAGGCTTAGGGCTAGGGTTAGGGCTATGCCTAGGGTTAGGGTTCACAAAACCACAAAGCCAGGAGCTCCAGGGATACTCACCATGCAAAAGGCAGGCCAAGTTGAGCGTAGCACATCCAAATCCTTGCTCCCTCTTCGTCATTCTGCTCAGAACTCACCACAGCCCAATGCCTGATTTCTGCCTCAGTCTAGGGTTAGGCTTAGGGCTAGGGTTAGGGTTATGCCTAGGGTTAGGGTTCTGCCTAGGGTTAGGGTTCACAAAACCACAAAGCCAGGAGCTCCAGGGATACTCACCATGCAAAAGGCAGGCCAAGTTGAGCGTAGCACATCCAAATCCCCTCTCCCTCTTCGTCATTCTGCTCAGAACTCACCACAGCCCAATGCCCGATTTCTGCCTCAGGCTAGGGTTAGGCTTAGGGCTAGGGTTAGGGTTATGCCTAGGGTTAGGGTTCACAAAACCACAAAGCCAGGAGCTCCTGGGATACTCACCATGCAAAAGGCAGGCCAAGTTGAGCGTAGCACATCCAAATCCCCTCTCCCTCTTCGTCATTCTGCTCGGAACTCACCACAGCCCAATGCCCGATTTCTGCCTCAGTCTAGGGTTATGCTTAGGGCTAGGGTTAGGGTTATGCCTAGGGTTAGGGTTCACAAAACCACAAAGCCAGGAGCTCCAGGGATACTCACCATGCAAAAGGCAGGCCGAGTTGAGCGTAGCACATCCAAATCCTTGCTCCCTCTTTGTCATTCTGCTCCGAACTCACCACAGCCCAATGCCTGATTTCTGCCTCAGTCTAGGGTTAGGCTTAGGGCTAGGGTTAGGGTTATGCCTAGGGTTAGGCTTCAGAAAACCACAAAGCTAGGAGCTCCAGGGATACTCACCATGCAAAAGGCAGGCCAAGTTGAGCGTAGCACATCCAAATCCTTGCTCCCTCTTCGTCATTCTGCTCGGAACTCACCACAGCCCAATGCCCGATTACTGGCTCAGTCTAGGGTTAGGCTTAGGGCTAGGGTTAGGGCTATGCCTAGGGTTAGGCTTCAGAAAACCACAAAGCCAGGAGCTCCAGGGATACTCACCATGCAAAAGGCAGGCCAAGTTGAGCCTAGCACATCCAAATCCTTGCTCCCTCTTCGTCATTCTGCTCAGAACTCACCACAGCCCAATGCCCGATTACTGCCTCAGTCTAGGGTTAGGGTTATGCCTAGGGTTAGGGTTATGCCTAGGGTTAGGGTTCACAAAACCACAAAGCCAGGAGCTCCAGGGAAACTCACCATGCAAAAGGCAGGCCGAGTTGAGCGTAGCACATCCAAATCCTTGCTCCCTCTTCGTCATTCTGCTCGGAACTCACCACAGCCCAATGCCCGATTTCTGCCTCAGTCTAGGGTTAGGCTTAGGGCTAGGGTTAGGGTTATGCCTACGGTTAGGGTTCAGAAAACCACAAAGCCAGGAGCTCCAGGGATACCATGCAAAAGGCAGGCCAAGTTGAGCGTAGCACATCCAAATCCTTGCTCCCTCTTTGTCATTCTGCTCGGAACTCACCACAGCCCAATGCCCAATTACTGGCTCAGTCTAGGGTTAGGCTTAGGGCTAGGGTTAGGGTTATGCCTAGGGTTAGGGTTCACAAAACCACAAAGCCAGGAGCTCCAGGGATACCATGCAAAAGGCAGGCCAAGTTGAGCCTAGCACATCCAAATCCTTGCTCCCTCTTTGTCATTCTGCTCGGAACTCACCACAGCCGAATGCCCGATTTCGGCCTCAGTCTAGGGTTAGGCTTAGGGCTAGGGTTAGGGTTATGCCTAGGGTTAGGGTTCACAAAACCACAAAGCCAGGAGCTCCAGGGATACTCACCATGCAAAAGGCAGGCTGAGTTGAGCGTAGCACATTAAAATCCTTGCTCCCTCTTCGTCATTCTGCTCGGAACTCACCACAGCCCAATGCCTGATTTCTGCCTCAGTCTAGGGTTAGGCTTGGGGCTAGGGTTAGGGTTATGCCTAGGGTTAGGGTTCACAAAACCACAAAGCCAGGAGCTCCAGGGATACTCACCATGCAAAAGGCAGGCCAAGTTGAGCGCAGCACATCCAAATCCTTGCTCCCTCTTCGTCATTCTGCTCGGAACTCACCACAGCCCAATGCCCGATTTCTGCCTCAGTCTAGGGTTAGGCTTAGGGCTAGGGTTAGGGTTATGCCTAGGGTTAGGGTTCACAAAACCACAAAGCCAGGAGCTCCAGGGATACTCACCATGCAAAAGGCAGGCCAAGTTGAGCGTAGCACATCCAAATCCTTGCTCCCTCTTCGTCATTCTGCTCGGAACTCCCCACAGCCCAATGCCCGATTTCTGCCTCAGTCTAGGCTTAGGCTTAGGGCTAGGGTTTGGGTTCAGAAAACCACAAAGCCAGGAGCTCCAGGGATACTCACCATGCAAAAGGCAGGCCAAGTTGAGCGTGGCACATCCAAATCCCCTCTCCCTCTTCGTCATTCTGCTCGGAACTCACCACAGCCCAATGTCCGATTACTGGCTCAGTCTAGGGTTAGGCTTAGGGCTAGGGCTAGGGTTATGCCTAGGGATAGGCTTCAGAAAACCACAAAGCCAGGAGCTCCAGGGATACTCACCATGCAAAAGGCAGGCCAAGTTGAGCGTAGCACATCCAAATCCCCTCTCCCTCTTCGTCATTCTGCTCGGAACTCCCCACAGCCCAATGCCCGATTTCTGCCTCAGTCTAGGGTTAGGCTTAGGGCTAGGGTTAGGGTTATGCCTAGGGTTAGGGTTCAGAAAACCACAAAGCCAGGAGCTCCAGGGATAC
The DNA here is from genome assembly GCF_965178545.1 of Coloeus monedula. NCBI lineage: Eukaryota > Metazoa > Chordata > Aves > Passeriformes > Corvidae > Coloeus > Coloeus monedula. The sequence goes on along the minus strand of NW_028120690.1, from coordinate 109,260 downwards.
TCACCATGCAAAAGGCAGGCCAAGTTGAGCGTAGCACATCCAAATCCCCTCTCCCTCTTCGTCATTCTGCTCCGAACTCCCCACAGCCCAATGCCCGATTTCTGCCTAAGTCTAGGGTTAGGCTTAGGGCTAGGGTTAGGGTTCTGCCTCAGGTTAGGGTTCACAAAACCACAAAGCCAGGAGCTCCAGGGATACTCACCATGCAAAAGGCAGGCCAAGTTGAGCGTAGCACATCCAAATCCTTGCTCCCTCTTCGTCATTCTGCTCGGAACTCCCCACAGCCCAATGCCTGATTTCTGCCTCAGTCTAGGGTTAGGCTTATGCCTAGGGTTTGGGTTCAGAAAACCACAAAGCCAGGAGCTCCAGGGATGCTCACCATGCAAAAGGCAGGCCAAGTTGAGCGTAGCACATCCAAATCCTTGCTCCCTCTTTGTCATTCTGCTCGGAACTCACCACAGCCCAATGCCCGATTACTGCCTCAGTCTAGGGTTAGGCTTAGGGCTAGGGTTAGGGTTATGCCTAGGGTTAGGGTTCACAAAACCACAAAGCCAGGAGCTCCAGGGATACTCACCATGCAAAAGGCAGGCCACGTTGAGCGTAGCACATCCAAATCCTTGCTCCCTCTTTGTCATTCTGCTCCGAACTCACCACAGCCCAATGCCTGATTTCTGCCTCAGTCTAGGGTTAGGCTTAGGGCTAGGGTTAGGGTTATGCCTAGGGTTAGGCTTCAGAAAACCACAAAGCCAGGAGCTCCAGGGATACTCACCATGCAAAAGGCAGGCCAAGTTGAGCGTAGCACATCCAAATCCTTGCTCCCTCTTTGTCATTCTGCTCGGAACTCCCCACAGCCCAATGCCCGATTACTGCCTCAGTCTAGGGTTAGGCTTAGGGCTAGGGTTAGGGCTATGCCTAGGGTTAGGGTTCAGAAAACCACAAAGCCAGGAGCTCCAGGGATACTCACCATGCAAAAGGCAGGCCAAGTTGAGCGTAGCACATCCAAATCCTTGCTCCCTCTTCGTCATTCTGCTCAGAACTCACCACAGCCCAATGCCTGATTTCTGCCTCAGTCTAGGGTTAGGCTTAGGGCTAGGGTTAGGGTTATGCCTAGGGTTAGGGTTCTGCCTAGGGTTAGGGTTCACAAAACCACAAAGCCAGGAGCTCCAGGGATACTCACCATGCAAAAGGCAGGCCAAGTTGAGCGTAGCACATCCAAATCCCCTCTCCCTCTTCGTCATTCTGCTCGGAACTCACCACAGCCCAATGCCCGATATCTGCCTCAGTCTAGGGTTAGGCTTAGGGCTAGGGTTAGGGTTATGCCTACGGTTAGGGTTCAGAAAACCACAAAGCCAGGAGCTCCTGGGATACTCACCATGCAAAAGGCAGGCCAAGTTGAGCGTAGCACATCCAAATCCCCTCTCCCTCTTCGTCATTCTGCTCGGAACTCACCACAGCCCAATGCCCGATTTCTGCCTCAGTCTAGGGTTATGCTTAGGGCTAGGGTTAGGGTCATGCCTAGGGTTAGGCTTCAGAAAACCACAAAGCCAGGAGCTCCAGGGATACTCACCATGCAAAAGGCAGGCCAAGTTGAGCCTAGCACATCCAAATCCTTGCTCCCTCTTCGTCATTCTGCTCCGAACTCACCACAGCCCAATGCCCGATTACTGCCTCAGTCTAGGGTTAGGGTTATGCCTAGGGTTAGGGTTATGCCTAGGGTTAGGGTTCACAAAACCACAAAGCCAGGAGCTCCAGGGAAACTCACCATGCAAAAGGCAGGCCGAGTTGAGCGTAGCACATCCAAATCCTTGGTCCCTCTTTGTCATTCTGCTCGGAACTCACCACAGCCCAATGCCCGATTACTGGCTCAGTCTAGGGTTAGGCTTAGGGCTAGGGTTAGGGTTATGTCTAGGGTTAGGGTTATGCCTAGGGTTAGGGTTCACAAAACCACAAAGCCAGGAGCTCCAGGGATACTCACCATGCAAAAGGCAGGCCAAGTTGAGCGTAGCACATCCAAATCCTTGCTCCCTCTTTGTCATTCTGCTCGGAACTCACCACAGCCCAATGCCCGATTTCTGCCTCAGTCTAGGGTTAGGCTTAGGGCTAGGGTTAGGGTTATGCCTAGGGTTAGGCTTCAGAAAACCACAAAGCCAGGAGCTCCAGGGATACTCACCATGCAAAAGGCAGGCCAAGTTGAGCGCAGCACATCCAAATCCTTGCTCCCTCTTCGTCATTCTGCTCCGAACTCACCACAGCCCAATGCCCGATTACTGCCTCAGTCTAGGGTTAGGCTTAGGGCTAGGGTTAGGGTTATGCCTAGGGTTAGGCTTCAGAAAACCACAAAGCCAGGAGCTCCAGGGATACTCACCATGCAAAAGGCAGACCGAGTTGAGCGTAGCACATCCAAATCCTTGCTCCCTCTTCGTCATTCTGCTCGGAACTCACCACAGCCCAATGCCTGATTTCTGCCTCAGTCTAGGGTTAGGCTTAGGGCTAGGGTTAGGGTTATGCCTAGGGTTAGGGTTCTGCCTAGGGTTAGGGTTCACAAAACCACAAAGCCAGGAGCTCCAGGGATACTCACCATGCAAAAGGCAGGCCAAGTTGAGCGTAGCACATCCAAATCCCCTCTCCCTCTTCGTCATTCTGCTCAGAACTCACCACAGCCCAATGCCCGATTTCTGCCTCAGTCTAGGGTTAGGCTTAGGGCTAGGGTTAGGGTTATGCCTAGGGTTAGGGTTCACAAAACCACAAAGCCAGGAGCTCCAGGGATACTCACCATGCAAAAGGCAGGCCAAGTTGAGCGTAGCACAACCAAATCCCCTCTCCCTCTTCGTCATTCTGCTCGGAACTCACCACAGCCCAATGCCCGATTTCTGCCTCAGTCTAGGGTTATGCTTAGGGCTAGGGTTAGGGTTATGCCTAGGGTTAGGGTTCACAAAACCACAAAGCCAGGAGCTCCAGGGATACTCACCATGCAAAAGGCAGGCCGAGTTGAGCGTAGCACATCCAAATCCTTGCTCCCTCTTTGTCATTCTGCTCCGAACTCACCACAGCCCAATGCCTGATTTCTGCCTCAGTCTAGGGTTAGGCTTAGGGCTAGGGTTAGGGTTATGCCTAGGGTTAGGCTTCAGAAAACCACAAAGCCAGGAGCTCCAGGGATACTCACCATGCAAAAGGCAGGCCAAGTTGAGCGTAGCACATCCAAATCCTTGCTCCCTCTTTGTCATTCTGCTCGGAACTCCCCACAGCCCAATGCCCGATTACTGCCTCAGTCTAGGGTTAGGCTTAGGGCTAGGGTTAGGGCTATGCCTAGGGTTAGGGTTCAGAAAACCACAAAGCCAGGCGCTCCAGGGATACTCACCATGCAAAAGGCAGGCCAAGTTGAGCGTAGCACATCCAAATCCTTGCTCCCTCTTCGTCATTCTGCTCCGAACTCACCACAGCCCAATGCCTGATTTCTGCCTCAGTCTAGGGTTAGGCTTAGGGCTAGGGTTAGGGTTATGCCTAGGGTTAGGGTTCTGCCTAGGGTTAGGGTTCACAAAACCACAAAGCCAGGAGCTCCAGGGATACTCACCATGCAAAAGGCAGGCCAAGTTGAGCGTAGCACATCCAAATCCCCTCTCCCTCTTCGTCATTCTGCTCAGAACTCACCACAGCCCAATGCCCGATTTCTGCCTCAGTCTAGGGTTAGGCTTAGGGCTAGGGTTAGGGTTATGCCTAGGGTTAGGGTTCAGAAAACCACAAAGCCAGGAGCTCCTGGGATACTCACCATGCAAAAGGCAGGCCAAGTTGAGCGTAGCACATCCAAATCCCCTCTCCCTCTTCGTCATTCTGCTCGGAACTCACCACAGCCCAATGCCCGATTTCTGCCTCAGTCTAGGGTTATGCTTAGGGCTAGGGTTAGGGTTATGCCTAGGGTTAGGGTTCACAAAACCACAAAGCCAGGAGCTCCAGGGATACTCACCATGCAAAAGGCAGGCCGAGTTGAGCGTAGCACATCCAAATCCTTGCTCCCTCTTTGTCATTCTGCTCCGAACTCACCACAGCCCAATGCCTGATTTCTGTCTCAGTCTAGGGTTAGGCTTAGGGCTAGGGTTAGGGTTATGCCTAGGGTTAGGCTTCAGAAAACCACAAAGCCAGGAGCTCCAGGGATACTCACCATGCAAAAGGCAGGCCAAGTTGAGCGTAGCACATCCAAATCCTTGCTCCCTCTTCGTCATTCTGCTCGGAACTCACCACAGCCCAATGCCCGATTACTGCCTCAGTCTAGGGTTAGGCTTAGGGCTAGGGTTAGGGCTATGCCTAGGGTTAGGCTTCAGAAAACCACAAAGCCAGGAGCTCCAGGGATACTCACCATGCAAAAGGCAGGCCAAGTTGAGCCTAGCACATCCAAATCCTTGCTCCCTCTTCGTCATTCTGCTCAGAACTCACCACAGCCCAATGCCCGATTACTGCCTCAGTCTAGGGTTAGGGTTATGCCTAGGGTTAGGGTTATGCCTAGGGTTAGGGTTCACAAAACCACAAAGCCAGGAGCTCCAGGGAAACTCACCATGCAAAAGGCAGGCCGAGTTGAGCGTAGCACATCCAAATCCTTGCTCCCTCTTCGTCATTCTGCTCGGAACTCACCACAGCCCAATGCCCGATTTCTGCCTCAGTCTAGGGTTAGGCTTAGGGCTAGGGTTAGGGTTATGCCTACGGTTAGGCTTCAGAAAACCACAAAGCCAGGAGCTCCAGGGATACCATGCAAAAGGCAGGCCAAGTTGAGCGTAGCACATCCAAATCCTTGCTCCCTCTTTGTCATTCTGCTCGGAACTCACCACAGCCCAATGCCCAATTACTGGCTCAGTCTAGGGTTAGGCTTAGGGCTAGGGTTAGGGTTATGCCTAGGGTTAGGGTTCACAAAACCACAAAGCCAGGAGCTCCAGGGATACCATGCAAAAGGCAGGCCAAGTTGAGCCTAGCACATCCAAATCCTTGCTCCCTCTTCGTCATTCTGCTCGGAACTCACCACAGCCCAATGCCTGATTTCTGCCTCAGTCTAGGGTTAGGCTTAGGGCTAGGGTTAGGGTTATGCCTAGGGTTAGGGTTCACAAAACCACAAAGCCAGGAGCTCCAGGGATACTCACCATGCAAAAGGCAGGCTGAGTTGAGCGTAGCACATTCAAATCCTTGCTCCCTCTTCGTCGATCTGCTCGGAACTCACCACAGCCCAATGCCCGATTTCTGCCTCAGTCTAGGGTTAGGCTTGGGGCTAGGGTTAGGGTTATGCCTAGGGTTAGGGTTCACAAAACCACAAAGCCAGGAGCTCCAGGGATACTCACCATGCAAAAGGCAGGCCAAGTTGAGCGTAGCACATCCAAATCCTTGGTCCCTCTTTGTCATTCTGCTCGGAACTCACCACAGCCCAATGCCCGATTACTGGCTCAGTCTAGGGTTAGGCTTAGGGCTAGGGTTAGGGTTATGTCTAGGGTTAGGGTTATGCCTAGGGTTAGGGTTCACAAAACCACAAAGCCAGGAGCTCCAGGGATACTCACCATGCAAAAGGCAGGCCAAGTTGAGCGTAGCACATCCAAATCCTTGCTCCCTCTTTGTCATTCTGCTCGGAACTCACCACAGCCCAATGCCCGATTTCTGCCTCAGTCTAGGGTTAGGCTTAGGGCTAGGGTTAGGGTTATGCCTAGGGTTAGGCTTCAGAAAACCACAAAGCCAGGAGCTCCAGGGATACTCACCATGCAAAAGGCAGGCCAAGTTGAGCGCAGCACATCCAAATCCTTGCTCCCTCTTCGTCATTCTGCTCGGAACTCCCCACAGCCCAATGCCCGATTACTGCCTCAGTCTAGGGTTAGGCTTAGGGCTAGGGTTAGGGTTATGCCTAGGGTTAGGCTTCAGAAAACCACAAAGCCAGGAGCTCCAGGGATACTCACCATGCAAAAGGCAGACCGAGTTGAGCGTAGCACATCCAAATCCTTGCTCCCTCTTCGTCATTCTGCTCGGAACTCACCACAGCCCAATGCCTGATTTCTGCCTCAGTCTAGGGTTAGGCTTAGGGCTAGGGTTAGGGTTATGTCTAGGGTTAGGGTTCTGCCTAGGGTTAGGGTTCACAAAACCACAAAGCCAGGAGCTCCAGGGATACTCACCATGCAAAAGGCAGGCCAAGTTGAGCGTAGCACATCCAAATCCCCTCTCCCTCTTCGTCATTCTGCTCGGAACTCACCACAGCCCAATGCCCGATTTCTGCCTCAGTCTAGGGTTATGCTTAGGGCTAGGGTTAGGGTTATGCCTAGGGTTAGGGTTCACAAAACCACAAAGCCAGGAGCTCCAGGGATACTCACCATGCAAAAGGCAGGCCACGTTGAGCGTAGCACATCCAAATCCTTGCTCCCTCTTCGTCATTCTGCTCCGAACTCACCACAGCCCAATGCCTGATTTCTGCCTCAGTCTAGGGTTAGGCTTAGGGCTAGGGTTAGGGTTATGCCTAGGGTTAGGCTTCAGAAAACCACAAAGCCAGGAGCTCCAGGGATACTCACCATGCAAAAGGCAGGCCAAGTTGAGCGTAGCACATCCAAATCCTTGCTCCCTCTTCGTCATTCTGCTCAGAACTCACCACAGCCCAATGCCTGATTTCTGCCTCAGTCTAGGGTTAGGCTTAGGGCTAGGGTTAGGGTTATGCCTAGGGTTAGGGTTCTGCCTAGGGTTAGGGTTCACAAAACCACAAAGCCAGGAGCTCCAGGGATACTCACCATGCAAAAGGCAGGCCAAGTTGAGCGTAGCACATCCAAATCCCCTCTCCCTCTTCGTCATTCTGCTCGGAACTCACCACAGCCCAATGCCCGATTTCTGCCTCAGTCTAGGGTTATGCTTAGGGCTAGGGTTAGGGTTATGCCTAGGGTTAGGGTTCACAAAACCACAAAGCCAGGAGCTCCAGGGATACTCACCATGCAAAAGGCAGGCCACGTTGAGCGTAGCACATCCAAATCCTTGCTCCCTCTTCGTCATTCTGCTCCGAACTCACCACAGCCCAATGCCTGATTTCTGCCTCAGTCTAGGGTTAGGCTTAGGGCTAGGGTTAGGGTTATGCCTAGGGTTAGGCTTCAGAAAACCACAAAGCCAGGAGCTCCAGGGATACTCACCATGCAAAAGGCAGGCCAAGTTGAGCGTAGCACATCCAAATCCTTGCTCCCTCTTCGTCATTCTGCTCAGAACTCACCACAGCCCAATGCCTGATTTCTGCCTCAGTCTAGGGTTAGGCTTAGGGCTAGGGTTAGGGTTATGCCTAGGGTTAGGGTTCTGCCTAGGGTTAGGGTTCACAAAACCACAAAGCCAGGAGCTCCAGGGATACTCACCATGCAAAAGGCAGGCCAAGTTGAGCGTAGCACATCCAAATCCCCTCTCCCTCTTCGTCATTCTGCTCGGAACTCACCACAGCCCAATGCCCGATTTCTGCCTCAGTCTAGGGTTAGGCTTAGGGCTAGGGTTAGGGTTATGCCTAGGGTTAGGCTTCAGAAAACCACAAAGCCAGGAGCTCCAGGGATACTCACCATGCAAAAGGCAGGCCAAGTTGAGCGCAGCACATCCAAATCCTTGCTCCCTCTTCGTCATTCTGCTCGGAACTCCCCACAGCCCAATGCCCGATTACTGCCTCAGTCTAGGGTTAGGCTTAGGGCTAGGGTTAGGGTTATGCCTAGGGTTAGGCTTCAGAAAACCACAAAGCCAGGAGCTCCAGGGATACTCACCATGCAAAAGGCAGACCGAGTTGAGCGTAGCACATCCAAATCCTTGCTCCCTCTTCGTCATTCTGCTCGGAACTCACCACAGCCCAATGCCTGATTTCTGCCTCAGTCTAGGGTTAGGCTTAGGGCTAGGGTTAGGGTTATGTCTAGGGTTAGGGTTCTGCCTAGGGTTAGGGTTCACAAAACCACAAAGCCAGGAGCTCCAGGGATACTCACCATGCAAAAGGCAGGCCAAGTTGAGCGTAGCACATCCAAATCCCCTCTCCCTCTTCGTCATTCTGCTCGGAACTCACCACAGCCCAATGCCCGATTTCTGCCTCAGTCTAGGGTTATGCTTAGGGCTAGGGTTAGGGTTATGCCTAGGGTTAGGGTTCACAAAACCACAAAGCCAGGAGCTCCAGGGATACTCACCATGCAAAAGGCAGGCCACGTTGAGCGTAGCACATCCAAATCCTTGCTCCCTCTTCGTCATTCTGCTCCGAACTCACCACAGCCCAATGCCTGATTTCTGCCTCAGTCTAGGGTTAGGCTTAGGGCTAGGGTTAGGGTTATGCCTAGGGTTAGGCTTCAGAAAACCACAAAGCCAGGAGCTCCAGGGATACTCACCATGCAAAAGGCAGGCCAAGTTGAGCGTAGCACATCCAAATCCTTGCTCCCTCTTCGTCATTCTGCTCAGAACTCACCACAGCCCAATGCCTGATTTCTGCCTCAGTCTAGGGTTAGGCTTAGGGCTAGGGTTAGGGTTATGCCTAGGGTTAGGGTTCTGCCTAGGGTTAGGGTTCACAAAACCACAAAGCCAGGAGCTCCAGGGATACTCACCATGCAAAAGGCAGGCCAAGTTGAGCGTAGCACATCCAAATCCCCTCTCCCTCTTCGTCATTCTGCTCAGAACTCACCACAGCCCAATGCCCGATTTCTGCCTCAGTCTAGGGTTAGGCTTAGGGCTAGGGTTAGGGTTATGCCTAGGGTTAGGGTTCAGAAAACCACAAAGCCAGGAGCTCCTGGGATACTCACCATGCAAAAGGCAGGCCAAGTTGAGCGTAGCACATCCAAATCCCCTCTCCCTCTTCGTCATTCTGCTCGGAACTCACCACAGCCCAATGCCCGATTTCTGCCTCAGTCTAGGGTTAGGCTTAGGGCTAGGGTTAGGGTTATGCCTAGGGTTAGGGTTCACAAAACCACAAAGCCAGGAGCTCCAGGGATACTCACCATGCAAAAGGCAGGCCGAGTTGAGCGTAGCACATCCAAATCCTTGCTCCCTCTTTGTCATTCTGCTCGGAACTCACCACAGCCCAATGCCCGATTACTGCCTCAGTCTAGGGTTAGGCTTAGGGCTAGGGTTAGGGCTATGCCTAGGGTTAGGCTTCAGAAAACCACAAAGCCAGGAGCTCCAGGGATACTCACCATGCAAAAGGCAGGCCAAGTTGAGCCTAGCACATCCAAATCCTTGCTCCCTCTTCGTCATTCTGCTCAGAACTCACCACAGCCCAATGCCCGATTACTGCCTCAGTCTAGGGTTAGGGTTATGCCTAGGGTTAGGGTTATGCCTAGGGTTAGGGTTCACAAAACCACAAAGCCAGGAGCTCCAGGGAAACTCACCATGCAAAAGGCAGGCCGAGTTGAGCGTAGCACATCCAAATCCTTGCTCCCTCTTCGTCATTCTGCTCGGAACTCACCACAGCCCAATGCCCGATTTCTGCCTCAGTCTAGGGTTAGGCTTAGGGCTAGGGTTAGGGTTATGCCTACGGTTAGGGTTCAGAAAACCACAAAGCCAGGAGCTCCAGGGATACCATGCAAAAGGCAGGCCAAGTTGAGCGTAGCACATCCAAATCCTTGCTCCCTCTTTGTCATTCTGCTCGGAACTCACCACAGCCCAATGCCCAATTACTGGCTCAGTCTAGGGTTAGGCTTAGGGCTAGGGTTAGGGTTATGCCTAGGGTTAGGCTTCAGAAAACCACAAAGCCAGGAGCTCCAGGGATACTCACCATGCAAAAGGCAGGCCAAGTTGAGCGCAGCACATCCAAATCCTTGCTCCCTCTTCGTCATTCTGCTCGGAACTCACCACAGCCCAATGCCCGATTTCTGCCTCAGTCTAGGGTTAGGCTTGGGGCTAGGGTTAGGGTTATGCCTAGGGTTAGGGTTCACAAAACCACAAAGCCAGGAGCTCCAGGGATACTCACCATGCAAAAGGCAGGCCAAGTTGAGCGTAGCACATCCAAATCCTTGCTCCCTCTTCGTCATTCTGCTCGGAACTCCCCACAGCCCAATGCCCGATTTCTGCCTCAGTCTAGGGTTAGGCTTAGGGCTAGGGTTAGGGTTATGCCTAGGGTTAGGCTTCAGAAAACCACAAAGCCAGGAGCTCCAGGGATACTCACCATGCAAAAGGCAGGCCAAGTTGAGCGTGGCACATCCAAATCCCCTCTCCCTCTTCGTCATTCTGCTCCGAACTCACCACAGCCCAATGCCCGATTTCTGCCTAAGTCTAGGGTTAGGCTTAGGGCTAGGGTTAGGGTTATGCCTCAGGTTAGGCTTCAGAAAACCACAAAGCCAGGAGCTCCAGGGATACTCACCATGCAAAAGGCAGGCCAAGTTGAGCGTAGCACATCCAAATCCTTGCTCCCTCTTCATCATTCTGCTCGGAACTCATCACAGTCCAATGCCCGATTTCTGCCTCAGTCTAGGCTTAGGCTTAGGGCTAGGGTTTGGGTTCAGAAAACCACAATGCCAGGAGCTCCAGGGATACTCACCATGCAAAAGGCAGGCCAAGTTGAGCGTGGCACATCCAAATCCCCTCTCCCTCTTCGTCATTCTGCTCGGAACTCACCACAGCCCAATGTCCGATTACTGGCTCAGTCTAGGGTTAGGCTTAGGGCTAGGGCTAGGGTTATGCCTAGGGATAGGCTTCAGAAAACCACAAAGCCAGGAGCTCCAGGGATACTCACCATGCAAAAGGCAGGCCAAGTTGAGCGTAGCACATCCAAATCCTTGCTCCCTCTTCGTCATTCTGCTCCGAACTCCCCACAGCCCAATGCCCGATTTCTGCCTCAGTCTAGGGTTAGGCTTAGGGCTAGGGTTAGGGTTATGCCTAGGGTTAGGGTTCAGAAAACCACAAAGCCAGGAGCTCCAGGGATACTCACCATGCAAAAGGCAGGCCAAGTTGAGCGTAGCACATCCAAATCCCCTCTCCCTCTTCGTCATTCTGCTCCGAACTCCCCACAGCCCAATGCCCGATTTCTGCCTAAGTCTAGGGTTAGGCTTAGGGCTAGGGTTAGGGTTCTGCCTCAGGTTAGGGTTCACAAAACCACAAAGCCAGGAGCTCCAGGGATACTCACCATGCAAAAGGCAGGCCAAGTTGAGCGTAGCACATCCAAATCCTTGCTCCCTCTTCGTCATTCTGCTCGGAACTCCCCACAGCCCAATGCCTGATTTCTGCCTCAGTCTAGGGTTAGGGTTATGCCTAGGGTTTGGGTTCAGAAAACCACAAAGCCAGGAGCTCCAGGGATGCTCACCATGCAAAAGGCAGGCCAAGTTGAGCGTAGCACATCCAAATCCTTGCTCCCTCTTTGTCATTCTGCTCGGAACTCACCACAGCCCAATGCCCGATTACTGCCTCAGTCTAGGGTTAGGCTTAGGGCTAGGGTTAGGGTTATGCCTAGGGTTAGGGTTCACAAAACCACAAAGCCAGGAGCTCCAGGGATACTCACCATGCAAAAGGCAGGCCACGTTGAGCGTAGCACATCCAAATCCTTGCTCCCTCTTTGTCATTCTGCTCCGAACTCACCACAGCCCAATGCCTGATTTCTGCCTCAGTCTAGGGTTAGGCTTAGGGCTAGGGTTAGGGTTATGCCTAGGGTTAGGCTTCAGAAAACCACAAAGCCAGGAGCTCCAGGGATACTCACCATGCAAAAGGCAGGCCAAGTTGAGCGTAGCACATCCAAATCCTTGCTCCCTCTTTGTCATTCTGCTCGGAACTCCCCACAGCCCAATGCCCGATTACTGCCTCAGTCTAGGGTTAGGCTTAGGGCTAGGGTTAGGGCTATGCCTAGGGTTAGGGTTCAGAAAACCACAAAGCCAGGAGCTCCAGGGATACTCACCATGCAAAAGGCAGGCCAAGTTGAGCGTAGCACATCCAAATCCTTGCTCCCTCTTCGTCATTCTGCTCAGAACTCACCACAGCCCAATGCCTGATTTCTGCCTCAGTCTAGGGTTAGGCTTAGGGCTAGGGTTAGGGTTATGCCTAGGGTTAGGGTTCTGCCTAGGGTTAGGGTTCACAAAACCACAAAGCCAGGAGCTCCAGGGATACTCACCATGCAAAAGGCAGGCCAAGTTGAGCGTAGCACATCCAAATCCCCTCTCCCTCTTCGTCATTCTGCTCGGAACTCACCACAGCCCAATGCCCGATTTCTGCCTCAGTCTAGGGTTAGGCTTAGGGCTAGGGTTAGGGTTATGCCTAGGGTTAGGGTTCAGAAAACCACAAAGCCAGGAGCTCCTGGGATACTCACCATGCAAAAGGCAGGCCAAGTTGAGCGTAGCACATCCAAATCCCCTCTCCCTCTTCGTCATTCTGCTCGGAACTCCCCACAGCCCAATGCCCGATTTCTGCCTCAGTCTAGGGTTAGGCTTAGGGCTAGGGTTAGGGTTATGCCTAGGGTTAGGGTTCAGAAAACCACAAAGCCAGGAGCTCCAGGGATACTCACCATGCAAAAGGCAGGCCAAGTTGAGCGTAGCACATCCAAATCCCCTCTCCCTCTTCGTCATTCTGCTCCGAACTCCCCACAGCCCAATGCCCGATTTCTGCCTAAGTCTAGGGTTAGGCTTAGGGCTAGGGTTAGGGTTCTGCCTCAGGTTAGGGTTCACAAAACCACAAAGCCAGGAGCTCCAGGGATACTCACCATGCAAAAGGCAGGCCAAGTTGAGCGTAGCACATCCAAATCCTTGCTCCCTCTTCGTCATTCTGCTCGGAACTCCCCACAGCCCAATGCCTGATTTCTGCCTCAGTCTAGGGTTAGGGTTATGCCTAGGGTTTGGGTTCAGAAAACCACAAAGCCAGGAGCTCCAGGGATGCTCACCATGCAAAAGGCAGGCCAAGTTGAGCGTAGCACATCCAAATCCTTGCTCCCTCTTTGTCATTCTGCTCGGAACTCACCACAGCCCAATGCCCGATTACTGCCTCAGTCTAGGGTTAGGCTTAGGGCTAGGGTTAGGGTTATGCCTAGGGTTAGGGTTCACAAAACCACAAAGCCAGGAGCTCCAGGGATACTCACCATGCAAAAGGCAGGCCACGTTGAGCGTAGCACATCCAAATCCTTGCTCCCTCTTTGTCATTCTGCTCCGAACTCACCACAGCCCAATGCCTGATTTCTGCCTCAGTCTAGGGTTAGGCTTAGGGCTAGGGTTAGGGTTATGCCTAGGGTTAGGCTTCAGAAAACCACAAAGCCAGGAGCTCCAGGGATACTCACCATGCAAAAGGCAGGCCAAGTTGAGCGTAGTACATCCAAATCCTTGCTCCCTCTTTGTCATTCTGCTCGGAACTCCCCACAGCCCAATGCCCGATTACTGCCTCAGTCTAGGGTTAGGCTTAGGGCTAGGGTTAGGGCTATGCCTAGGGTTAGGGTTCAGAAAACCACAAAGCCAGGAGCTCCAGGGATACTCACCATGCAAAAGGCAGGCCAAGTTGAGCGTAGCACATCCAAATCCTTGCTCCCTCTTCGTCATTCTGCTCAGAACTCACCACAGCCCAATGCCTGATTTCTGCCTCAGTCTAGGGTTAGGCTTAGGGCTAGGGTTAGGGTTATGCCTAGGGTTAGGGTTCTGCCTAGGGTTAGGGTTCACAAAACCACAAAGCCAGGAGCTCCAGGGATACTCACCATGCAAAAGGCAGGCCAAGTTGAGCGTAGCACATCCAAATCCCCTCTCCCTCTTCGTCATTCTGCTCGGAACTCACCACAGCCCAATGCCCGATATCTGCCTCAGTCTAGGGTTAGGCTTAGGGCTAGGGTTAGGGTTATGCCTACGGTTAGGGTTCAGAAAACCACAAAGCCAGGAGCTCCTGGGATACTCACCATGCAAAAGGCAGGCCAAGTTGAGCGTAGCACATCCAAATCCCCTCTCCCTCTTCGTCATTCTGCTCGGAACTCACCACAGCCCAATGCCCGATTTCTGCCTCAGTCTAGGGTTATGCTTAGGGCTAGGGTTAGGGTCATGCCTAGGGTTAGGCTTCAGAAAACCACAAAGCCAGGAGCTCCAGGGATACTCACCATGCAAAAGGCAGGCCAAGTTGAGCCTAGCACATCCAAATCCTTGCTCCCTCTTCGTCATTCTGCTCCGAACTCACCACAGCCCAATGCCCGATTACTGCCTCAGTCTAGGGTTAGGGTTATGCCTAGGGTTAGGGTTATGCCTAGGGTTAGGGTTCACAAAACCACAAAGCCAGGAGCTCCAGGGAAACTCACCATGCAAAAGGCAGGCCGAGTTGAGCGTAGCACATCCAAATCCTTGGTCCCTCTTTGTCATTCTGCTCGGAACTCACCACAGCCCAATGCCCGATTACTGGCTCAGTCTAGGGTTAGGCTTAGGGCTAGGGTTAGGGTTATGTCTAGGGTTAGGGTTATGCCTAGGGTTAGGGTTCACAAAACCACAAAGCCAGGAGCTCCAGGGATACTCACCATGCAAAAGGCAGGCCAAGTTGAGCGTAGCACATCCAAATCCTTGCTCCCTCTTTGTCATTCTGCTCGGAACTCACCACAGCCCAATGCCCGATTTCTGCCTCAGTCTAGGGTTAGGCTTAGGGCTAGGGTTAGGGTTATGCCTAGGGTTAGGCTTCAGAAAACCACAAAGCCAGGAGCTCCAGGGATACTCACCATGCAAAAGGCAGGCCAAGTTGAGCGCAGCACATCCAAATCCTTGCTCCCTCTTCGTCATTCTGCTCCGAACTCACCACAGCCCAATGCCCGATTACTGCCTCAGTCTAGGGTTAGGCTTAGGGCTAGGGTTAGGGTTATGCCTAGGGTTAGGCTTCAGAAAACCACAAAGCCAGGAGCTCCAGGGATACTCACCATGCAAAAGGCAGACCGAGTTGAGCGTAGCACATCCAAATCCTTGCTCCCTCTTCGTCATTCTGCTCGGAACTCACCACAGCCCAATGCCTGATTTCTGCCTCAGTCTAGGGTTAGGCTTAGGGCTAGGGTTAGGGTTATGCCTAGGGTTAGGGTTCTGCCTAGGGTTAGGGTTCACAAAACCACAAAGCCAGGAGCTCCAGGGATACTCACCATGCAAAAGGCAGGCCAAGTTGAGCGTAGCACATCCAAATCCCCTCTCCCTCTTCGTCATTCTGCTCAGAACTCACCACAGCCCAATGCCCGATTTCTGCCTCAGTCTAGGGTTATGCTTAGGGCTAGGGTTAGGGTTATGCCTAGGGTTAGGGTTCACAAAACCACAAAGCCAGGAGCTCCAGGGATACTCACCATGCAAAAGGCAGGCCAAGTTGAGCGTAGCACAACCAAATCCCCTCTCCCTCTTCGTCATTCTGCTCGGAACTCACCACAGCCCAATGCCCGATTTCTGCCTCAGTCTAGGGTTATGCTTAGGGCTAGGGTTAGGGTTATGCCTAGGGTTAGGGTTCACAAAACCACAAAGCCAGGAGCTCCAGGGATACTCACCATGCAAAAGGCAGGCCGAGTTGAGCGTAGCACATCCAAATCCTTGCTCCCTCTTTGTCATTCTGCTCCGAACTCACCACAGCCCAATGCCTGATTTCTGCCTCAGTCTAGGGTTAGGCTTAGGGCTAGGGTTAGGGTTATGCCTAGGGTTAGGCTTCAGAAAACCACAAAGCCAGGAGCTCCAGGGATACTCACCATGCAAAAGGCAGGCCAAGTTGAGCGTAGCACATCCAAATCCTTGCTCCCTCTTTGTCATTCTGCTCGGAACTCCCCACAGCCCAATGCCCGATTACTGCCTCAGTCTAGGGTTAGGCTTAGGGCTAGGGTTAGGGCTATGCCTAGGGTTAGGGTTCAGAAAACCACAAAGCCAGGCGCTCCAGGGATACTCACCATGCAAAAGGCAGGCCAAGTTGAGCGTAGCACATCCAAATCCTTGCTCCCTCTTCGTCATTCTGCTCCGAACTCACCACAGCCCAATGCCTGATTTCTGCCTCAGTCTAGGGTTAGGCTTAGGGCTAGGGTTAGGGTTATGCCTAGGGTTAGGGTTCTGCCTAGGGTTAGGGTTCACAAAACCACAAAGCCAGGAGCTCCAGGGATACTCACCATGCAAAAGGCAGGCCAAGTTGAGCGTAGCACATCCAAATCCCCTCTCCCTCTTCGTCATTCTGCTCAGAACTCACCACAGCCCAATGCCCGATTTCTGCCTCAGTCTAGGGTTAGGCTTAGGGCTAGGGTTAGGGTTATGCCTAGGGTTAGGGTTCAGAAAACCACAAAGCCAGGAGCTCCTGGGATACTCACCATGCAAAAGGCAGGCCAAGTTGAGCGTAGCACATCCAAATCCCCTCTCCCTCTTCGTCATTCTGCTCGGAACTCACCACAGCCCAATGCCCGATTTCTGCCTCAGTCTAGGGTTATGCTTAGGGCTAGGGTTAGGGTTATGCCTAGGGTTAGGGTTCACAAAACCACAAAGCCAGGAGCTCCAGGGATACTCACCATGCAAAAGGCAGGCCGAGTTGAGCGTAGCACATCCAAATCCTTGCTCCCTCTTTGTCATTCTGCTCCGAACTCACCACAGCCCAATGCCTGATTTCTGTCTCAGTCTAGGGTTAGGCTTAGGGCTAGGGTTAGGGTTATGCCTAGGGTTAGGCTTCAGAAAACCACAAAGCCAGGAGCTCCAGGGATACTCACCATGCAAAAGGCAGGCCAAGTTGAGCGTAGCACATCCAAATCCTTGCTCCCTCTTCGTCATTCTGCTCGGAACTCACCACAGCCCAATGCCCGATTACTGCCTCAGTCTAGGGTTAGGCTTAGGGCTAGGGTTAGGGCTATGCCTAGGGTTAGGCTTCAGAAAACCACAAAGCCAGGAGCTCCAGGGATACTCACCATGCAAAAGGCAGGCCAAGTTGAGCCTAGCACATCCAAATCCTTGCTCCCTCTTCGTCATTCTGCTCAGAACTCACCACAGCCCAATGCCCGATTACTGCCTCAGTCTAGGGTTAGGGTTATGCCTAGGGTTAGGGTTATGCCTAGGGTTAGGGTTCACAAAACCACAAAGCCAGGAGCTCCAGGGAAACTCACCATGCAAAAGGCAGGCCGAGTTGAGCGTAGCACATCCAAATCCTTGCTCCCTCTTCGTCATTCTGCTCGGAACTCACCACAGCCCAATGCCCGATTTCTGCCTCAGTCTAGGGTTAGGCTTAGGGCTAGGGTTAGGGTTATGCCTACGGTTAGGCTTCAGAAAACCACAAAGCCAGGAGCTCCAGGGATACCATGCAAAAGGCAGGCCAAGTTGAGCGTAGCACATCCAAATCCTTGCTCCCTCTTTGTCATTCTGCTCGGAACTCACCACAGCCCAATGCCCAATTACTGGCTCAGTCTAGGGTTAGGCTTAGGGCTAGGGTTAGGGTTATGCCTAGGGTTAGGGTTCACAAAACCACAAAGCCAGGAGCTCCAGGGATACCATGCAAAAGGCAGGCCAAGTTGAGCCTAGCACATCCAAATCCTTGCTCCCTCTTTGTCATTCTGCTCGGAACTCACCACAGCCCAATGCCTGATTTCTGCCTCAGTCTAGGGTTAGGCTTAGGGCTAGGGTTAGGGTTATGCCTAGGGTTAGGGTTCACAAAACCACAAAGCCAGGAGCTCCAGGGATACTCACCATGCAAAAGGCAGGCTGAGTTGAGCGTAGCACATTCAAATCCTTGCTCCCTCTTCGTCGATCTGCTCGGAACTCACCACAGCCCAATGCCCGATTTCTGCCTCAGTCTAGGGTTAGGCTTGGGGCTAGGGTTAGGGTTATGCCTAGGGTTAGGGTTCACAAAACCACAAAGCCAGGAGCTCCAGGGATACTCACCATGCAAAAGGCAGGCCAAGTTGAGCGTAGCACATCCAAATCCTTGGTCCCTCTTTGTCATTCTGCTCGGAACTCACCACAGCCCAATGCCCGATTACTGGCTCAGTCTAGGGTTAGGCTTAGGGCTAGGGTTAGGGTTATGTCTAGGGTTAGGGTTATGCCTAGGGTTAGGGTTCACAAAACCACAAAGCCAGGAGCTCCAGGGATACTCACCATGCAAAAGGCAGGCCAAGTTGAGCGTAGCACATCCAAATCCTTGCTCCCTCTTTGTCATTCTGCTCGGAACTCACCACAGCCCAATGCCCGATTTCTGCCTCAGTCTAGGGTTAGGCTTAGGGCTAGGGTTAGGGTTATGCCTAGGGTTAGGCTTCAGAAAACCACAAAGCCAGGAGCTCCAGGGATACTCACCATGCAAAAGGCAGGCCAAGTTGAGCGCAGCACATCCAAATCCTTGCTCCCTCTTCGTCATTCTGCTCGGAACTCCCCACAGCCCAATGCCCGATTACTGCCTCAGTCTAGGGTTAGGCTTAGGGCTAGGGTTAGGGTTATGCCTAGGGTTAGGCTTCAGAAAACCACAAAGCCAGGAGCTCCAGGGATACTCACCATGCAAAAGGCAGACCGAGTTGAGCGTAGCACATCCAAATCCTTGCTCCCTCTTCGTCATTCTGCTCGGAACTCACCACAGCCCAATGCCTGATTTCTGCCTCAGTCTAGGGTTAGGCTTAGGGCTAGGGTTAGGGTTATGTCTAGGGTTAGGGTTCTGCCTAGGGTTAGGGTTCACAAAACCACAAAGCCAGGAGCTCCAGGGATACTCACCATGCAAAAGGCAGGCCAAGTTGAGCGTAGCACATCCAAATCCCCTCTCCCTCTTCGTCATTCTGCTCGGAACTCACCACAGCCCAATGCCCGATTTCTGCCTCAGTCTAGGGTTATGCTTAGGGCTAGGGTTAGGGTTATGCCTAGGGTTAGGGTTCACAAAACCACAAAGCCAGGAGCTCCAGGGATACTCACCATGCAAAAGGCAGGCCACGTTGAGCGTAGCACATCCAAATCCTTGCTCCCTCTTTGTCATTCTGCTCCGAACTCACCACAGCCCAATGCCTGATTTCTGCCTCAGTCTAGGGTTAGGCTTAGGGCTAGGGTTAGGGTTATGCCTAGGGTTAGGCTTCAGAAAACCACAAAGCCAGGAGCTCCAGGGATACTCACCATGCAAAAGGCAGGCCAAGTTGAGCGTAGCACATCCAAATCCTTGCTCCCTCTTTGTCATTCTGCTCGGAACTCCCCACAGCCCAATGCCCGATTACTGCCTCAGTCTAGGGTTAGGCTTAGGGCTAGGGTTAGGGCTATGCCTAGGGTTAGGGTTCAGAAAACCACAAAGCCAGGAGCTCCAGGGATACTCACCATGCAAAAGGCAGGCCAAGTTGAGCGTAGCACATCCAAATCCTTGCTCCCTCTTCGTCATTCTGCTCAGAACTCACCACAGCCCAATGCCTGATTTCTGCCTCAGTCTAGGGTTAGGCTTAGGGCTAGGGTTAGGGTTATGCCTAGGGTTAGGGTTCTGCCTAGGGTTAGGGTTCACAAAACCACAAAGCCAGGAGCTCCAGGGATACTCACCATGCAAAAGGCAGGCCAAGTTGAGCGTAGCACATCCAAATCCCCTCTCCCTCTTCGTCATTCTGCTCAGAACTCACCACAGCCCAATGCCCGATTTCTGCCTCAGTCTAGGGTTAGGCTTAGGGCTAGGGTTAGGGTTATGCCTAGGGTTAGGGTTCAGAAAACCACAAAGCCAGGAGCTCCTGGGATACTCACCATGCAAAAGGCAGGCCAAGTTGAGCGTAGCACATCCAAATCCCCTCTCCCTCTTCGTCATTCTGCTCGGAACTCACCACAGCCCAATGCCCGATTTCTGCCTCAGTCTAGGGTTAGGCTTAGGGCTAGGGTTAGGGTTATGCCTAGGGTTAGGGTTCACAAAACCACAAAGCCAGGAGCTCCAGGGATACTCACCATGCAAAAGGCAGGCCGAGTTGAGCGTAGCACATCCAAATCCTTGCTCCCTCTTTGTCATTCTGCTCGGAACTCCCCACAGCCCAATGCCCGATTACTGCCTCAGTCTAGGGTTAGGCTTAGGGCTAGGGTTAGGGCTATGCCTAGGGTTAGGCTTCAGAAAACCACAAAGCCAGGAGCTCCAGGGATACTCACCATGCAAAAGGCAGGCCAAGTTGAGCCTAGCACATCCAAATCCTTGCTCCCTCTTCGTCATTCTGCTCAGAACTCACCACAGCCCAATGCCCGATTACTGCCTCAGTCTAGGGTTAGGGTTATGCCTAGGGTTAGGGTTATGCCTAGGGTTAGGGTTCACAAAACCACAAAGCCAGGAGCTCCAGGGAAACTCACCATGCAAAAGGCAGGCCGAGTTGAGCGTAGCACATCCAAATCCTTGCTCCCTCTTCGTCATTCTGCTCGGAACTCACCACAGCCCAATGCCCGATTTCTGCCTCAGTCTAGGGTTAGGCTTAGGGCTAGGGTTAGGGTTATGCCTACGGTTAGGGTTCAGAAAACCACAAAGCCAGGAGCTCCAGGGATACCATGCAAAAGGCAGGCCAAGTTGAGCGTAGCACATCCAAATCCTTGCTCCCTCTTTGTCATTCTGCTCGGAACTCACCACAGCCCAATGCCCAATTACTGGCTCAGTCTAGGGTTAGGCTTAGGGCTAGGGTTAGGGTTATGCCTAGGGTTAGGGTTCAGAAAACCACAAAGCCAGGAGCTCCAGGGATACTCACCATGCAAAAGGCAGGCCAAGTTGAGCGCAGCACATCCAAATCCTTGCTCCCTCTTCGTCATTCTGCTCGGAACTCACCACAGCCCAATGCCCGATTTCTGCCTCAGTCTAGGGTTAGGCTTGGGGCTAGGGTTAGGGTTATGCCTAGGGTTAGGGTTCACAAAACCACAAAGCCAGGAGCTCCAGGGATACTCACCATGCAAAAGGCAGGCCAAGTTGAGCGTAGCACATCCAAATCCTTGCTCCCTCTTCGTCATTCTGCTCGGAACTCCCCACAGCCCAATGCCCGATTTCTGCCTCAGTCTAGGGTTAGGCTTAGGGCTAGGGTTAGGGTTATGCCTAGGGTTAGGCTTCAGAAAACCACAAAGCCAGGAGCTCCAGGGATACTCACCATGCAAAAGGCAGGCCAAGTTGAGCGTGGCACATCCAAATCCCCTCTCCCTCTTCGTCATTCTGCTCCGAACTCACCACAGCCCAATGCCCGATTTCTGCCTAAGTCTAGGGTTAGGCTTAGGGCTAGGGTTAGGGTTATGCCTCAGGTTAGGCTTCAGAAAACCACAAAGCCAGGAGCTCCAGGGATACTCACCATGCAAAAGGCAGGCCAAGTTGAGCGTAGCACATCCAAATCCTTGCTCCCTCTTCATCATTCTGCTCGGAACTCATCACAGTCCAATGCCCGATTTCTGCCTCAGTCTAGGCTTAGGCTTAGGGCTAGGGTTTGGGTTCAGAAAACCACAATGCCAGGAGCTCCAGGGATACTCACCATGCAAAAGGCAGGCCAAGTTGAGCGTGGCACATCCAAATCCCCTCTCCCTCTTCGTCATTCTGCTCGGAACTCACCACAGCCCAATGTCCGATTACTGGCTCAGTCTAGGGTTAGGCTTAGGGCTAGGGCTAGGGTTATGCCTAGGGATAGGCTTCAGAAAACCACAAAGCCAGGAGCTCCAGGGATACTCACCATGCAAAAGGCAGGCCAAGTTGAGCGTAGCACATCCAAATCCTTGCTCCCTCTTCGTCATTCTGCTCCGAACTCCCCACAGCCCAATGCCCGATTTCTGCCTCAGTCTAGGGTTAGGCTTAGGGCTAGGGTTAGGGTTATGCCTAGGGTTAGGGTTCAGAAAACCACAAAGCCAGGAGCTCCAGGGATACTCACCATGCAAAAGGCAGGCCAAGTTGAGCGTAGCACATCCAAATCCCCTCTCCCTCTTCGTCATTCTGCTCCGAACTCCCCACAGCCCAATGCCCGATTTCTGCCTAAGTCTAGGGTTAGGCTTAGGGCTAGGGTTAGGGTTCTGCCTCAGGTTAGGGTTCACAAAACCACAAAGCCAGGAGCTCCAGGGATACTCACCATGCAAAAGGCAGGCCAAGTTGAGCGTAGCACATCCAAATCCTTGCTCCCTCTTCGTCATTCTGCTCGGAACTCCCCACAGCCCAATGCCTGATTTCTGCCTCAGTCTAGGGTTAGGGTTATGCCTAGGGTTTGGGTTCAGAAAACCACAAAGCCAGGAGCTCCAGGGATGCTCACCATGCAAAAGGCAGGCCAAGTTGAGCGTAGCACATCCAAATCCTTGCTCCCTCTTTGTCATTCTGCTCGGAACTCACCACAGCCCAATGCCCGATTACTGCCTCAGTCTAGGGTTAGGCTTAGGGCTAGGGTTAGGGTTATGCCTAGGGTTAGGGTTCACAAAACCACAAAGCCAGGAGCTCCAGGGATACTCACCATGCAAAAGGCAGGCCACGTTGAGCGTAGCACATCCAAATCCTTGCTCCCTCTTTGTCATTCTGCTCCGAACTCACCACAGCCCAATGCCTGATTTCTGCCTCAGTCTAGGGTTAGGCTTAGGGCTAGGGTTAGGGTTATGCCTAGGGTTAGGCTTCAGAAAACCACAAAGCCAGGAGCTCCAGGGATACTCACCATGCAAAAGGCAGGCCAAGTTGAGCGTAGCACATCCAAATCCTTGCTCCCTCTTTGTCATTCTGCTCGGAACTCCCCACAGCCCAATGCCCGATTACTGCCTCAGTCTAGGGTTAGGCTTAGGGCTAGGGTTAGGGCTATGCCTAGGGTTAGGGTTCAGAAAACCACAAAGCCAGGAGCTCCAGGGATACTCACCATGCAAAAGGCAGGCCAAGTTGAGCGTAGCACATCCAAATCCTTGCTCCCTCTTCGTCATTCTGCTCAGAACTCACCACAGCCCAATGCCTGATTTCTGCCTCAGTCTAGGGTTAGGCTTAGGGCTAGGGTTAGGGTTATGCCTAGGGTTAGGGTTCTGCCTAGGGTTAGGGTTCACAAAACCACAAAGCCAGGAGCTCCAGGGATACTCACCATGCAAAAGGCAGGCCAAGTTGAGCGTAGCACATCCAAATCCCCTCTCCCTCTTCGTCATTCTGCTCGGAACTCACCACAGCCCAATGCCCGATTTCTGCCTCAGTCTAGGGTTAGGCTTAGGGCTAGGGTTAGGGTTATGCCTAGGGTTAGGGTTCAGAAAACCACAAAGCCAGGAGCTCCTGGGATACTCACCATGCAAAAGGCAGGCCAAGTTGAGCGTAGCACATCCAAATCCCCTCTCCCTCTTCGTCATTCTGCTCGGAACTCACCACAGCCCAATGCCCGATTTCTGCCTCAGTCTAGGGTTATGCTTAGGGCTAGGGTTAGGGTCATGCCTAGGGTTAGGGTTCACAAAACCACAAAGCCAGGAGCTCCAGGGATACTCACCATGCAAAAGGCAGGCCGAGTTGAGCGTAGCACATCCAAATCCTTGCTCCCTCTTTGTCATTCTGCTCAGAACTCACCACAGCCCAATGCCTGATTTCTGCCTCAGTCTAGGGTTAGGCTTAGGGCTAGGGTTAGGGTTATGCCTAGGGTTAGGCTTCAGAAAACCACAAAGCCAGGAGCTCCAGGGATACTCACCATGCAAAAGGCAGGCCAAGTTGAGCGTAGCACATCCAAATCCTTGCTCCCTCTTCGTCATTCTGCTCCGAACTCACCACAGCCCAATGCCCGATTACTGCCTCAGTCTAGGGTTAGGCTTAGGGCTAGGGTTAGGGCTATGCCTAGGGTTAGGGTTCACAAAACCACAAAGCCAGGAGCTCCAGGGATACTCACCATGCAAAAGGCAGGCCAAGTTGAGCCTAGCACATCCAAATCCTTGCTCCCTCTTCGTCATTCTGCTCGGAACTCACCACAGCCCAATGCCCGATTACTGGCTCAGTCTAGGGTTAGGCTTAGGGCTAGGGTTAGGGTTATGTCTAGGGTTAGGGTTATGCCTAGGGTTAGGGTTCACAAAACCACAAAGCCAGGAGCTCCAGGGATACTCACCATGCAAAAGGCAGGCCAAGTTGAGCGTAGCACATCCAAATCCTTGGTCCCTCTTTGTCATTCTGCTCGGAACTCACCACAGCCCAATGCCCGATTTCTGCCTCAGTCTAGGGTTAGGCTTAGGGCTAGGGTTAGGGTTATGCCTAGGGTTAGGCTTCAGAAAACCACAAAGCCAGGAGCTCCAGGGATACTCACCATGCAAAAGGCAGGCCAAGTTGAGCGCAGCACATCCAAATCCTTGCTCCCTCTTCGTCATTCTGCTCGGAACTCCCCACAGCCCAATGCCCGATTACTGCCTCAGTCTAGGGTTAGGCTTAGGGCTAGGGTTAGGGTTATGCCTAGGGTTAGGCTTCAGAAAACCACAAAGCCAGGAGCTCCAGGGATACTCACCATGCAAAAGGCAGACCGAGTTGAGCGTAGCACATCCAAATCCTTGCTCCCTCTTCGTCATTCTGCTCGGAACTCACCACAGCCCAATGCCTGATTTCTGCCTCAGTCTAGGGTTAGGCTTAGGGCTAGGGTTAGGGTTATGTCTAGGGTTAGGGTTCTGCCTAGGGTTAGGGTTCACAAAACCACAAAGCCAGGAGCTCCAGGGATACTCACCATGCAAAAGGCAGGCCAAGTGGAGCGTAGCACATCCAAATCCTTGCTCCCTCTTCTTCATTCTGCTCGGAACTCACCACAGCCCAATGCCTGATTTCTGCCTCAGTCTAGGGTTAGGCTTAGGGCTAGGGTTAGGGTTATGCCTAGGGTTAGGCTTCAGAAAACCACAAAGCCAGGAGCTCCAGGGATACTCACCATGCAAAAGGCAGGCCAAGTTGAGCGTAGCACATCCAAATCCTTGCTCCCTCTTCGTCATTCTGCTCGGAACTCCCCACAGCCCAATGCCCGATTACTGCCTCAGTCTAGGGTTAGGCTTAGGGCTAGGGTTAGGGCTATGCCTAGGGTTAGGGTTCACAAAACCACAAAGCCAGGAGCTCCAGGGATACTCACCATGCAAAAGGCAGGCCAAGTTGAGCGTAGCACATCCAAATCCTTGCTCCCTCTTCGTCATTCTGCTCAGAACTCACCACAGCCCAATGCCTGATTTCTGCCTCAGTCTAGGGTTAGGCTTAGGGCTAGGGTTAGGGTTATGCCTAGGGTTAGGGTTCTGCCTAGGGTTAGGGTTCACAAAACCACAAAGCCAGGAGCTCCAGGGATACTCACCATGCAAAAGGCAGGCCAAGTTGAGCGTAGCACATCCAAATCCTTGCTCCCTCTTCGTCATTCTGCTCCGAACTCACCACAGCCCAATGCCCGATTACTGCCTCAGTCTAGGGTTAGGCTTAGGGCTAGGGTTAGGGCTATGCCTAGGGTTAGGCTTCAGAAAACCACAAAGCCAGGAGCTCCAGGGATACTCACCATGCAAAAGGCAGGCCAAGTTGAGCCTAGCACATCCAAATCCTTGCTCCCTCTTCGTCATTCTGCTCAGAACTCACCACAGCCCAATGCCCGATTACTGCCTCAGTCTAGGGTTAGGGTTATGCCTAGGGTTAGGGTTATGCCTAGGGTTAGGGTTCACAAAACCACAAAGCCAGGAGCTCCAGGGAAACTCACCATGCAAAAGGCAGGCCGAGTTGAGCGTAGCACATCCAAATCCTTGCTCCCTCTTCGTCATTCTGCTCGGAACTCACCACAGCCCAATGCCCGATTTCTGCCTCAGTCTAGGGTTAGGCTTAGGGCTAGGGTTAGGGTTATGCCTACGGTTAGGCTTCAGAAAACCACAAAGCCAGGAGCTCCAGGGATACTCACCATGCAAAAGGCAGGCCAAGTTGAGCGTAGCACATCCAAATCCTTGCTCCCTCTTTGTCATTCTGCTCGGAACTCACCACAGCCCAATGCCCAATTACTGGCTCAGTCTAGGGTTAGGCTTAGGGCTAGGGTTAGGGTTATGCCTAGGGTTAGGGTTCACAAAACCACAAAGCCAGGAGCTCCAGGGATACCATGCAAAAGGCAGGCCAAGTTGAGCCTAGCACATCCAAATCCTTGCTCCCTCTTTGTCATTCTGCTCGGAACTCACCACAGCCGAATGCCCGATTTCGGCCTCAGTCTAGGGTTAGGCTTAGGGCTAGGGTTAGGGTTATGCCTAGGGTTAGGGTTCACAAAACCACAAAGCCAGGAGCTGCAGGGATACTCACCATGCAAAAGGCAGGCCAAGTTGAGCGTAGCACATCCAAATCCTTGCTCCCTCTTCGTCATTCTGCTCGGAACTCCCCACAGCCCAATGCCCGATTTCTGCCTCAGTCTAGGGTTAGGCTTAGGGCTAGGGTTAGGGTTATGCCTAGGGTTAGGCTTCAGAAAACCACAAAGCCAGGAGCTCCAGGGATACTCACCATGCAAAAGGCAGGCCAAGTTGAGCGTGGCACATCCAAATCCCCTCTCCCTCTTCGTCATTCTGCTCCGAACTCACCACAGCCCAATGCCCGATTACTGGCTCAGTCTAGGGTTAGGCTTAGGGCTAGGGTTTGGGTTCAGAAAACCACAATGCCAGGAGCTCCAGGGATACTCACCATGCAAAAGGCAGGCCAAGTTGAGCGTGGCACATCCAAATCCCCTCTCCCTCTTCGTCATTCTGCTCGGAACTCACCACAGCCCAATGTCCGATTACTGGCTCAGTCTAGGGTTAGGCTTAGGGCTAGGGCTAGGGTTATGCCTAGGGATAGGCTTCAGAAAACCACAAAGCCAGGAGCTCCAGGGATACTCACCATGCAAAAGGCAGGCCAAGTTGAGCGTAGCACATCCAAATCCTTGCTCCCTCTTCGTCATTCTGCTCGGAACTCACCACAGCCCAATGCCCGATTTCTGCCTCAGTCTAGGGTTAGGCTTAGGGCTAGGGTTAGGGTTATGCCTAGGGTTAGGGTTCACAAAACCACAAAGCCAGGAGCTCCAGGGATACTCACCATGCAAAAGGCAGGCCAAGTTGAGCGTAGCACATCCAAATCCTTGCTCCCTCTTCGTCATTCTGCTCGGAACTCCCCACAGCCCAATGCCCGATTACTGGCTCAGTCTAGGGTTAGGCTTAGGGCTAGGGTTAGGGTTATGCCTAGAGTTAGGCTTCAGAAAACCACAAAGCCAGGAGCTCTAGGGATACTCACCATGCAAAAGGCAGGCCAAGTTGAGCGTAGCACATCCAAATCCCCTCTCCCTCTTCGTCATTCTGCTCCGAACTCCCCACAGCCCAATGCCCGATTTCTGCCTAAGTCTAGGGTTAGGCTTAGGGCTAGGGTTAGGGTTCTGCCTCAGGTTAGGGTTCACAAAACCACAAAGCCAGGAGCTCCAGGGATACTCACCATGCAAAAGGCAGGCCAAGTTGAGCGTAGCACATCCAAATCCTTGCTCCCTCTTCGTCATTCTGCTCGGAACTCCCCACAGCCCAATGCCTGATTTCTGCCTCAGTCTAGGGTTAGGGTTATGCCTAGGGTTTGGGTTCAGAAAACCACAAAGCCAGGAGCTCCAGGGATGCTCACCATGCAAAAGGCAGGCCAAGTTGAGCGTAGCACATCCAAATCCTTGCTCCCTCTTTGTCATTCTGCTCGGAACTCACCACAGCCCAATGCCCGATTACTGCCTCAGTCTAGGGTTAGGCTTAGGGCTAGGGTTAGGGTTATGCCTAGGGTTAGGGTTCACAAAACCACAAAGCCAGGAGCTCCAGGGATACTCACCATGCAAAAGGCAGGCCACGTTGAGCGTAGCACATCCAAATCCTTGCTCCCTCTTTGTCATTCTGCTCCGAACTCACCACAGCCCAATGCCTGATTTCTGCCTCAGTCTAGGGTTAGGCTTAGGGCTAGGGTTAGGGTTATGCCTAGGGTTAGGCTTCAGAAAACCACAAAGCCAGGAGCTCCAGGGATACTCACCATGCAAAAGGCAGGCCAAGTTGAGCGTAGCACATCCAAATCCTTGCTCCCTCTTTGTCATTCTGCTCGGAACTCCCCACAGCCCAATGCCCGATTACTGCCTCAGTCTAGGGTTAGGCTTAGGGCTAGGGTTAGGGCTATGCCTAGGGTTAGGGTTCAGAAAACCACAAAGCCAGGAGCTCCAGGGATACTCACCATGCAAAAGGCAGGCCAAGTTGAGCGTAGCACATCCAAATCCTTGCTCCCTCTTCGTCATTCTGCTCCGAACTCACCACAGCCCAATGCCTGATTTCTGCCTCAGTCTAGGGTTAGGCTTAGGGCTAGGGTTAGGGTTATGCCTAGGGTTAGGGTTCTGCCTAGGGTTAGGGTTCACAAAACCACAAAGCCAGGAGCTCCAGGGATACTCACCATGCAAAAGGCAGGCCAAGTTGAGCGTAGCACATCCAAATCCCCTCTCCCTCTTCGTCATTCTGCTCAGAACTCACCACAGCCCAATGCCCGATTTCTGCCTCAGTCTAGGGTTAGGCTTAGGGCTAGGGTTAGGGTTATGCCTAGGGTTAGGGTTCAGAAAACCACAAAGCCAGGAGCTCCTGGGATACTCACCATGCAAAAGGCAGGCCAAGTTGAGCGTAGCACATCCAAATCCCCTCTCCCTCTTCGTCATTCTGCTCGGAACTCACCACAGCCCAATGCCCAATTACTGGCTCAGTCTAGGGTTATGCTTAGGGCTAGGGTTAGGGTCATGCCTAGGGTTAGGCTTCAGAAAACCACAAAGCCAGGAGCTCCAGGGATACTCACCATGCAAAAGGCAGGCCGAGTTGAGCGTAGCACATCCAAATCCTTGCTCCCTCTTTGTCATTCTGCTCCGAACTCACCACAGCCCAATGCCTGATTTCTGCCTCAGTCTAGGGTTAGGCTTAGGGCTAGGGTTAGGGTTATGCCTAGGGTTAGGCTTCAGAAAACCACAAAGCCAGGAGCTCCAGGGATACTCACCATGCAAAAGGCAGGCCAAGTTGAGCGTAGCACATCCAAATCCTTGCTCCCTCTTCGTCATTCTGCTCCGAACTCACCACAGCCCAATGCCCGATTACTGCCTCAGTCTAGGGTTAGGCTTAGGGCTAGGGTTAGGGCTATGCCTAGGGTTAGGCTTCAGAAAACCACAAAGCCAGGAGCTCCAGGGATACTCACCATGCAAAAGGCAGGCCAAGTTGAGCCTAGCACATCCAAATCCTTGCTCCCTCTTCGTCATTCTGCTCAGAACTCACCACAGCCCAATGCCCGATTACTGCCTCAGTCTAGGGTTAGGGTTATGCCTAGGGTTAGGGTTATGCCTAGGGTTAGGGTTCACAAAACCACAAAGCCAGGAGCTCCAGGGAAACTCACCATGCAAAAGGCAGGCCGAGTTGAGCGTAGCACATCCAAATCCTTGCTCCCTCTTCGTCATTCTGCTCGGAACTCACCACAGCCCAATGCCCGATTTCTGCCTCAGTCTAGGGTTAGGCTTAGGGCTAGGGTTAGGGTTATGCCTACGGTTAGGCTTCAGAAAACCACAAAG
The DNA here is from genome assembly GCF_965178545.1 of Coloeus monedula. Lineage (NCBI taxonomy): Eukaryota > Metazoa > Chordata > Aves > Passeriformes > Corvidae > Coloeus > Coloeus monedula. Next base: position 79,982 of record NW_028120690.1, on the reverse strand, counting down.
CCAGGAGCTCCAGGGATACTCACCATGCAAAAGGCAGGCCAAGTTGAGCGTAGCACATCCAAATCCTTGCTCCCTCTTTGTCATTCTGCTCGGAACTCACCACAGCCCAATGCCCAATTACTGGCTCAGTCTAGGGTTAGGCTTAGGGCTAGGGTTAGGGTTATGCCTAGGGTTAGGGTTCACAAAACCACAAAGCCAGGAGCTCCAGGGATACCATGCAAAAGGCAGGCCAAGTTGAGCCTAGCACATCCAAATCCTTGCTCCCTCTTTGTCATTCTGCTCGGAACTCACCACAGCCGAATGCCCGATTTCGGCCTCAGTCTAGGGTTAGGCTTAGGGCTAGGGTTAGGGTTATGCCTAGGGTTAGGGTTCACAAAACCACAAAGCCAGGAGCTCCAGGGATACTCACCATGCAAAAGGCAGGCCGAGTTGAGCGTAGCACATTCAAATCCTTGCTCCCTCTTCGTCATTCTGCTCGGAACTCACCACAGCCCAATGCCTGATTTCTGCCTCAGTCTAGGGTTAGGCTTGGGGCTAGGGTTAGGGTTATGCCTAGGGTTAGGGTTCACAAAACCACAAAGCCAGGAGCTCCAGGGATACTCACCATGCAAAAGGCAGGCCAAGTTGAGCGCAGCACATCCAAATCCTTGCTCCCTCTTCGTCATTCTGCTCGGAACTCACCACAGCCCAATGCCCGATTTCTGCCTCAGTCTAGGGTTAGGCTTGGGGCTAGGGTTAGGGTTATGCCTAGGGTTAGGGTTCACAAAACCACAAAGCCAGGAGCTCCAGGGATACTCACCATGCAAAAGGCAGGCCAAGTTGAGCGTAGCACATCCAAATCCTTGCTCCCTCTTCGTCATTCTGCTCGGAACTCCCCACAGCCCAATGCCCGATTTCTGCCTCAGTCTAGGGTTAGGCTTAGGGCTAGGGTTAGGGTTATGCCTAGGGTTAGGCTTCAGAAAACCACAAAGCCAGGAGCTCCAGGGATACTCACCATGCAAAAGGCAGGCCAAGTTGAGCGTGGCACATCCAAATCCCCTCTCCCTCTTCGTCATTCTGCTCGGAACTCACCACAGCCCAATGCCCGATTTCTGCCTAAGTCTAGGGTTAGGCTTAGGGCTAGGGTTAGGGTTATGCCTCAGGTTAGGCTTCAGAAAACCACAAAGCCAGGAGCTCCAGGGATACTCACCATGCAAAAGGCAGGCCAAGTTGAGCGTAGCACATCCAAATCCTTGCTCCCTCTTCATCATTCTGCTCGGAACTCATCACAGTCCAATGCCCGATTTCTGCCTCAGTCTAGGCTTAGGCTTAGGGCTAGGGTTTGGGTTCAGAAAACCACAATGCCAGGAGCTCCAGGGATACTCACCATGCAAAAGGCAGGCCAAGTTGAGCGTGGCACATCCAAATCCCCTCTCCCTCTTCGTCATTCTGCTCGGAACTCACCACAGCCCAATGTCCGATTACTGGCTCAGTCTAGGGTTAGGCTTAGGGCTAGGGCTAGGGTTATGCCTAGGGATAGGCTTCAGAAAACCACAAAGCCAGGAGCTCCAGGGATACTCACCATGCAAAAGGCAGGCCAAGTTGAGCGTAGCACATCCAAATCCTTGCTCCCTCTTTGTCATTATGCTCGGAACTCACCACAGCCCAATGCCCGATTTCTGCCTCAGTCTAGGGTTAGGCTTAGGGCTAGGGTTAGGGTTATGCCTAGGGTTAGGGTTCACAAAACCACAAAGCCAGGAGCTCCAGGGATACTCACCATGCAAAAGGCAGGCCAAGTTGAGCGTAGCACATCCAAATCCTTGCTCCCTCTTCGTCATTCTGCTCGGAACTCCCCACAGCCCAATGCCCGATTACTGGCTCAGTCTAGGGTTAGGCTTAGGGCTAGGGTTAGGGTTATGCCTAGAGTTAGGCTTCAGAAAACCACAAAGCCAGGAGCTCTAGGGATACTCACCATGCAAAAGGCAGGCCAAGTTGAGCGTAGCACATCCAAATCCCCTCTCCCTCTTCGTCATTCTGCTCCGAACTCCCCACAGCCCAATGCCCGATTTCTGCCTCAGTCTAGGGTTAGGCTTAGGGCTAGGGTTAGGGTTCTGCCTCAGGTTAGGGTTCACAAAACCACAAAGCCAGGAGCTCCAGGGATACTCACCATGCAAAAGGCAGGCCAAGTTGAGCGTAGCACATCCAAATCCTTGCTCCCTCTTCGTCATTCTGCTCGGAACTCCCCACAGCCCAATGCCTGATTTCTGCCTCAGTCTAGGGTTAGGGTTATGCCTAGGGTTTGGGTTCAGAAAACCACAAAGCCAGGAGCTCCAGGGATGCTCACCATGCAAAAGGCAGGCCAAGTTGAGCGTAGCACATCCAAATCCTTGCTCCCTCTTTGTCATTCTGCTCGGAACTCACCACAGCCCAATGCCCGATTACTGCCTCAGTCTAGGGTTAGGCTTAGGGCTAGGGTTAGGGCTATGCCTAGGGTTAGGGTTCACAAAACCACAAAGCCAGGAGCTCCAGGGATACTCACCATGCAAAAGGCAGGCCACGTTGAGCGTAGCACATCCAAATCCTTGCTCCCTCTTTGTCATTCTGCTCCGAACTCACCACAGCCCAATGCCTGATTTCTGCCTCAGTCTAGGGTTAGGCTTAGGGCTAGGGTTAGGGTTATGCCTACGGTTAGGCTTCAGAAAACCACAAAGCCAGGAGCTCCAGGGATACCATGCAAAAGGCAGACCAAGTTGAGCGTAGCACATCCAAATCCTTGCTCCCTCTTTGTCATTCTGCTCGGAACTCACCACAGCCCAATGCCCAATTACTGGCTCAGTCTAGGGTTAGGCTTAGGGCTAGGGTTAGGGTTATGCCTAGGGTTAGGGTTCACAAAACCACAAAGCCAGGAGCTCCAGGGATACCATGCAAAAGGCAGGCCAAGTTGAGCCTAGCACATCCAAATCCTTGCTCCCTCTTTGTCATTCTGCTCGGAACTCACCACAGCCGAATGCCCGATTTCTGCCTCAGTCTAGGGTTAGGCTTAGGGCTAGGGTTAGGGTTATGCCTAGGGTTAGGGTTCACAAAACCACAAAGCCAGGAGCTCCAGGGATACTCACCATGCAAAAGGCAGGCTGAGTTGAGCGTAGCACATTCAAATCCTTGCTCCCTCTTCGTCATTCTGCTCGGAACTCACCACAGCCCAATGCCTGATTTCTGCCTCAGTCTAGGGTTAGGCTTGGGGCTAGGGTTAGGGTTATGCCTAGGGTTAGGGTTCACAAAACCACAAAGCCAGGAGCTCCAGGGATACTCACCATGCAAAAGGCAGGCCAAGTTGAGCGCAGCACATCCAAATCCTTGCTCCCTCTTCGTCATTCTGCTCGGAACTCACCACAGCCCAATGCCCGATTTCTGCCTCAGTCTAGGGTTAGGCTTGGGGCTAGGGTTAGGGTTATGCCTAGGGTTAGGGTTCACAAAACCACAAAGCCAGGAGCTCCAGGGATACTCACCATGCAAAAGGCAGGCCAAGTTGAGCGTAGCACATCCAAATCCTTGCTCCCTCTTCGTCATTCTGCTCGGAACTCCCCACAGCCCAATGCCCGATTTCTGCCTCAGTCTAGGGTTAGGCTTAGGGCTAGGGTTAGGGTTATGCCTAGGGTTAGGCTTCAGAAAACCACAAAGCCAGGAGCTCCAGGGATACTCACCATGCAAAAGGCAGGCCAAGTTGAGCGTGGCACATCCAAATCCCCTCTCCCTCTTCGTCATTCTGCTCCGAACTCACCACAGCCCAATGCCCGATTTCTGCCTAAGCCTAGGGTTAGGCTTAGGGCTAGGGTTAGGGTTATGCCTCAGGTTAGGCTTCAGAAAACCACAAAGCCAGGAGCTCCAGGGATACTCACCATGCAAAAGGCAGGCCAAGTTGAGCGTAGCACATCCAAATCCTTGCTCCCTCTTCATCATTCTGCTCGGAACTCATCACAGTCCAATGCCCGATTTCTGCCTCAGTCTAGGCTTAGGCTTAGGGCTAGGGTTTGGGTTCAGAAAACCACAATGCCAGGAGCTCCAGGGATACTCACCATGCAAAAGGCAGGCCAAGTTGAGCGTGGCACATCCAAATCCCCTCTCCCTCTTCGTCATTCTGCTCGGAACTCACCACAGCCCAATGTCCGATTACTGGCTCAGTCTAGGGTTAGGCTTAGGGCTAGGGCTAGGGTTATGCCTAGGGATAGGCTTCAGAAAACCACAAAGCCAGGAGCTCCAGGGATACTCACCATGCAAAAGGCAGGCCAAGTTGAGCGTAGCACATCCAAATCCTTGCTCCCTCTTCGTCATTCTGCTCGGAACTCACCACAGCCCAATGCCCGATTTCTGCCTCAGTCTAGGGTTAGGCTTAGGGCTAGGGTTAGGGTTATGCCTAGGGTTAGGGTTCACAAAACCACAAAGCCAGGAGCTCCAGGGATACTCACCATGCAAAAGGCAGGCCAAGTTGAGCGTAGCACATCCAAATCCTTGCTCCCTCTTCGTCATTCTGCTCGGAACTCCCCACAGCCCAATGCCCGATTACTGGCTCAGTCTAGGGTTAGGCTTAGGGCTAGGGTTAGGGTTATGCCTAGAGTTAGGCTTCAGAAAACCACAAAGCCAGGAGCTCTAGGGATACTCACCATGCAAAAGGCAGGCCAAGTTGAGCGTAGCACATCTAAATCCCCTCTCCCTCTTCGTCATTCTGCTCCGAACTCCCCACAGCCCAATGCCCGATTTCTGCCTAAGTCTAGGGTTAGGCTTAGGGCTAGGGTTAGGGTTCTGCCTCAGGTTAGGGTTCACAAAACCACAAGGCCAGGAGCTCCAGGGATACTCACCATGCAAAAGGCAGGCCAAGTTGAGCGTAGCACATCCAAATCCTTGCTCCCTCTTCGTCATTCTGCTCGGAACTCCCCACAGCCCAATGCCTGATTTCTGCCTCAGTCTAGGGTTAGGGTTATGCCTAGGGTTTGGGTTCAGAAAACCACAAAGCCAGGAGCTCCAGGGATGCTCACCATGCAAAAGGCAGGCCAAGTTGAGCGTAGCACATCCAAATCCTTGCTCCCTCTTTGTCATTCTGCTCGGAACTCACCACAGCCCAATGCCCGATTACTGCCTCAGTCTAGGGTTAGGCTTAGGGCTAGGGTTAGGGTTATGCCTAGGGTTAGGGTTCACAAAACCACAAAGCCAGGAGCTCCAGGGATACTCACCATGCAAAAGGCAGGCCAAGTTGAGCGTAGCACATCCAAATCCTTGCTCCCTCTTCGTCATTCTGCTCGGAACTCCCCACAGCCCAATGCCTGATTTCTGCCTCAGTCTAGGGTTAGGGTTATGCCTAGGGTTTGGGTTCAGAAAACCACAAAGCCAGGAGCTCCAGGGATGCTCACCATGCAAAAGGCAGGCCAAGTTGAGCGTAGCACATCCAAATCCTTGCTCCCTCTTTGTCATTCTGCTCGGAACTCACCACAGCCCAATGCCCGATTACAGCCTCAGTCTAGGGTTAGGCTTAGGGCTAGGGTTAGGGTTATGCCTAGGGTTAGGGTTCACAAAACCACAAAGCCAGGAGCTCCAGGGATACTCACCATGCAAAATGCAGGCCAAGTTGAGCATAGCACATCCAAATCCTTGCTCCCTCTTCGTCATTCTGCTCGGAACTCACCACAGCCCAATGCCCGATTTCTGCCTCAGTCTAGGGTTAGGGTTAGGGTTATGCCTAGGGTTAGGGTTCAGAAAACCACCAAGCCGGGATTTTTTCGGCCATATGCAGAGCCCAGCACTAGGAATAAAGGAATTCCAGGCTTTACAACGCCAAAAATGCAGTACCAGAGAGTTCTGTTATCCCGAGGACTTGGGGGATATTTGGCAAAAATTTCCGGGGGCCCAGGCTGGACCGAGCTTTTAACACTCCCTGGATTCACGGGATCGGGGATTCCAGCGTGCCCTGCATGGGTTTTTTCAGGGAAGTCCCAAATCCGTGTGAGCACGAAGCAGAATCCCCTGGGAGCTGTGAAGGCAACAGGATATTTCTTGGGAATTTTGAAGGATTGGGTGAGTCCTCAGTGTTAGGTTGGAATGAACGCAAATTGTCCGGGAGTTGCTGGTTTGGGGATGGCCGGGTCTGGGTTTGGATTTGTGGGCACCGAGTGTTCCTTGTGTCAGCTTTAGGTCTGGATTGGTGGGAATTGTCAGAGAAAAGAGAAGGCAATTGAAATGCGGAGCTCCATTCCCGGAGAAATGGTCAGGATGGGAGAGGGAAGGCTGTGGAGCTGCTGGGAGCTCGTGGAGAACGAAAGGATCTGAGGCCTGGAGGCAAAAGCTGTGGAACAAAGCCTGAAAAGGATGTGGGGTGGGGCAGGAGGGGGAGGAGGGCACCGTGGTGGGGGGAAAGAGGGAAAGGATCCCTGCTCCGGGAATCCAGCAGGGACCAGGAGAGGATCATTTTCCATCCACTGCTCTCAGTGGAATCCTAATAAGGACGGTGGAAGGGAAGTGATTCGTTTGTTCTTAGGTTTGGAATGAAAGGTGCTCTTGCAGAGGGGACTATTGACCTGTTAAAATTCTGTTGGATACAGGAAAAGAGGGAGGAAGCAAGCAGCTGGGGAATGAAGGGGTGGATTTTTTGGTGGATACAGGGAAAGACACGGGAAGGGGCTCTCAAGTAAAATACACCTCACGGGCAGCACCAGGAGAAGCCTCAAGTGCCCTTTTTTTCCAAGCTCTGACATTCCAGAGGAGTAAGCAGTGGTCAGCCCATCACTTTCTGTATTCCTTGGATGCCCAGTGCTTTGTTGGGAAGAGATAATACTTGGAAATGAACAAATCCGGGGATGTAATTTCCTGATAGCAAAGCCCCAGAGAGCCTGGTTTTGATATCCTTCCAGCACCCAAACGCAGCAGAGGGAATCCTGGCGGAGCTGGAAAACGCTGTCGCTCCGTCGGTGGAATTCCTGGGAACTGGAAAGCAGCAGAAGCAGCAAGAACAGAGTTGGAAGCAGGCTCCAGCCGGGTAAGGCAGACACCAAATCCTTTGGAACTGGGCAGGGGTGGGAAGAATGAATTCTTACATTTGTAGCCCAGGGATTCCTGAGCAGGATCCCGGCAGGGAAGACTGCAGGGATCAGACTGGGGCCTGATTGCAGCTGGGGGCAGCGAGCCTTGGAATTGGCTGAAGGGAAGAAAGAGGGATCCTTTGAGCACAAGGATCAGGTGTCAAATGCGGAGATGGCATCAGACAATTCCTCGGGAGGGTTTAGTACCTGGGCCAAATCGATCTGCTGCCTTGTGAAGGAGCTCAGAGACCTGGGAAGAGCCCAAGCAACGCAGGGAATGCACTGGCAGATAAAACTGCCAGGGAACGGTGGGGAAAAGCATTGAACAGGGGGCCTCGTTTTGTAGAGGAATGGTACAAAAAATTGTCCGAAAGAATAGGAATGGAATGGGATTTTACGTATTCCTCGGAGGCCACAATCCAGTGGGAAGGCTGAGAGAAAGAAACAAAGCCTAAAAAGGCAGATGAGCCAGATCTGCCCAAAGCCTCCAGTGGCCACATTCCCTGGCATTGCTGAGGACTTCAGCCAAGCTCCAAGCAAAAGGTGAGCCCCTGATTTTGGTGCCAAGGGAAACTCCAAGTTAAGAATAATCCAAATATGAAGCACTTCTCACAAAACTCAGCTTTGCAAACCTTTCTTTGGGCTAAAAAAGAAAAGATGGGAATGCCCTTGGCAGAAAAGCAGCTGTGAGGCACAGCAGGCTTCAAATGCCTGTCAGCAGGAGCTCCAGGCTGCTGGCTCCGGGCATCCTGGGCTTTCCAGGCAGGTTTTGTAGCGGATTGCAAGGCAGTTTTCCTGCCTCTGGGGGGTGGCACCTGCATCCCACTGGAAAGGGAAAATGTGGAGAGAGGGGCAAGCGGGAAGACGGTTGCTGATGTGTGTCCTTGGATTGCAGTTCCTCCCGGTGGGTCTGTGCTGCTGGAAGTTTGAAGGAGATCAGTCCTGGAGTACGTGTGGGTTCACCTGTGGGGTTTGGGAGCAACGCTGGCCATGAAATTCCAGGGATGTTCCCCTTGCTGGAGTGAGAAGCAGTGGAAGCACTTTGCTGTCTGCTTCTTCATCGCCTGCGCCTCGGTCCCCTGGGGCTCCAGGTAATCCCCTCTCACCTTTGCTTTTCCAAGGGTCTCTAAATGAGGGCTTGAGATTTGGTGCAGCTCCCTTTACAGGGAAGATCTGTTCCAGGAAAGGTCTCCTGGTCTGGCCTGATGGCGTTGCAGGAAGAGCAGGAAACCCCACAGCTCCTGTGGCTCCCTCATCCGATTTGCCTGCAGGCAGCAAGGATCATTCCCAAGTGTCATGCCCTGGCTCCGTGACTCGGTGAGGTTGTGTTCCCCCAAAGGCCAGGGGCCGCTTTGTTTTGCGGCTCACGAAAGTCCAGCTCGGTGGTGCTGGGTTTGGTTTTTGTGTGCAATGAAGGCACTAAAAAATTCCCCTCCTTCACTGGCACAGTCCTGGAGTGGGAGCAGATTCCCCTTATCCCGTAGTTATCCTGCTCCTGCCGTGGATCCCTGCGGTGCCGTGGCAGGTGAGGAGACTGAAAGCTTTCATTAGGAATTGGGGATTATGAGCACTGACATTTACTGTGCTAGAAAGTCCAAGGGACAAATTTGTGCCAATTAATGTCACGCCTTTAACTACGAGGATCAATTCGTGTTATGCTTGTACCAGAGTCTGGTGACAGAGGGGGTTTCCAAAGGAAGTCTTGGTCCATGGAGGCTTGTGCCCAAAGAAAATGCCAAGAGAACTGAGGTATGAAAAACAAAGGTCCTTTATTTATCTAAGAGCAGCAACAAAAACGAACTACAGAACATATTTACATTGTAAGAACCTTTGTAACAACAACGATCTATAGAATGTATTTACAAGAACATAGCTATCGATACTATATTAAATGTATTTACAGAAGACAAAAAGAAATGCTAAAACGTATATACAGAAGGGTGCCATCTCTGGCCTGGATCTCCATCAGTCCTGGAAGAAAAGCAAGTGACATAGTCATTGCAGTCAGGCACAGAGGGCTGTTCCATGTGCCCCCAGCCTGGGACACACTGGCAGAGCGGGACTCTGCTGCCAGCGCTGAGCCTGGCTGGGGCTGGGGGTCAGGCCCCAGGCACTGGCATGGGGCTTGTGTGAGCCAAAGCAAGGGCAGGACAGGCTGGGGATGCTGCTTGTGCTGCCAGAATCCAGCCCACGGGGCACCGTGTCCCTCAGCGGGGCACCCAGCCCAGCCCCAGCCTGGCAGCAGGGCACCCACTCTGCCTGTGGGGAGCACATACCTGTCCTACTGCTGGAGTCCGTCTTCATCCCAGGACCATGTCCTCCTCCTCGTCTTTTCCATCCACATCCATGTCCTCACTGTATTCTTCCATTTCCACCTCCATCTCTTCCTCCATCTCTTCCTTCACATCCACCTCCATCTCTTCCTCCATCTCCTCCTTCGCATCCACCTCCATCTCTTCCTCCATCTCTTCCTTCACGTCCACCTCCATCTCTTCCTCTCCAGTCTCTCCTCCCTCCACTTCCATCTCCTCCTCTGTATCAATCTTTAGATCCACCTCCATCTCTTTCTCTTCGTCTCTGGAAACCTGCAGATGTAGCAAAACCTCGGAGTGGGATCCCTGTCCCACAGCATCCCCACAGAGGCACTTAGGTGGTGTCCATTTCCATGGAATGGCACCTTACCTTCCTCAGGACAAATGTGAGCATCTGGCAGGGATGAACGGCAAAATCCAGGACCTTTGGGAACACTTGGGAGTATCGGAGCAGGGGCCAAGCAGGGTGACGGGTGTGTAGGCACAAGGGCGAATGGTTGTGTTGTCCTCTTTGCTGGATGCTGGGAGCTCCAGTGTGAATGCAGACCGTGACGTCACAATTCACAGGAGTCCAGGGTCACCGTGGAGTGGACAACGGGCATCATAGAATGATGGAATCCCTGAGTGGTCTGGCTTGGAAGGGACGCTAAAGATCATCTTGTTCCAACTGGAGCAATCTTCTACCAGAGCACGTTGCTCAGAGTCCTGTTCCCACCTGGCCTTGGGTGTTTGCAGGGATGGGGCATCCACATCCTCTGTGCACAGCCTGGGCCAGTGCCTCAGCACTCTCAGTGTGAAAAAGCAGCTTCCTTAGAGCCAACCTAAATCAACCTCCTGCAGTTAAAAGCCATCCCCACTTCTCCTCTTGCCACTGGCCCTATTGAACACTGTCCCCATCTTTCCTATGGGACCCTTCGAGTCCTGCATGGCCACAGCAAAGCCTCTCCAGGGCCTTCTGTTCTCCAGGCTGAACATTCTCAACCCCACATGGACAGCAGTGACTTAGATCAGCAGAAATCAAAGCTGCAAGGTAGCAAATAGCACCAGGAACTGAGAGACGGAAGCTTTAGACCCAGGCTTGTCTCAAAATAGACAAAATTAGGAAGAGTGGAGGGGCAGATGGTGGGACACTGGCTCTGTTCTAACTGATGAATATTTTCTTTTTTTCTTCTTCTTTTCTCTCATGCTGACCCAGGTTTTGCTGTTTGAAAGGAAGCTTGGCACAGCATCCATTGTCTTCTCCATTTGTGAAACACCGAGCAGAATCTGAGCAGGCTGATGGCGCAGAGCAAAACCTGCAAATATCTTGATAATCCTGAGCCTGGGGGATGCAGCTAAACCCAGTCCAAAGTAATTTCTGGAAAGTCAAACCTGGTTTACATTTTCTTGACTTTGGCTGTGCCAGCTTCACCAGACATTTATAAAAAAGCAAACAAAAAACTCCAACCAAAAAAGACAAAAACCCAAACAAACAAACCCACACAAACCAATCAAACAAACAGATTAAAAAACCCAAATAAAACCAAAAGGAATGAGGAGTTCATCTTAGTTGTGAGGATATCACAGCAGGCGAATGGCTGCTTCCCACAGGATCACCATAAAAAGCCACATGGAACAGCTCCTCCAGAATATACACAACAGGGGCAATAGAAAAAGTGCTACATGGTGGCTTTGAGGGTAGCTCCACATGAAGGTGAAGGATGAGCACTCGGTGGTACAGATCCAGCATTCCCCACACTCCAGGCCGCTCTTTGCTCCTGATGAAAGAGCCTTGCAGGACTGTGGCCCTTCTCAATGCAATGTAAATCATTGCCATAGCTCTCAGCTGAGCCACTGGCATTTCCAGAGCGAGATTCAGGCACAATCCTACTGCCTCGGAGCATCTGTGGAAGATCCTGAACTTCTTCACCCCCAGAAACACAAAGCAGCTCAGGCTTTCCCTGAATTGGGTCTTCAGAGGAGGTTTCCAGTATCTCTGAGATTTGTTCACCCCTCAGCACGTGTGACTTTATGTACAGTGATGCATTTGGGTTCCTTCCTCACCCCTGTGTGCCAGTGAGAAACCACCCACGTGGATGAAGGATAATGTGTACAGGAAAATTTATTCCTGGATTGTCATTTTGCTTCACTGTCACTTAGTTTAACATGGTCCTTATCTAAGAAGGACTTAGAAGAATTGTGTAGGAATTTTGGCTCTGAGAGGAGCAGAAAGCACATTTTCTAAAGCAAATTCCCAGCTGATGCAGCTTCCCTGGCAAAAGAGTGATTCCCATTCATCTTCCTGGGAAGAATGTGAAGACCCATTCAGAGATCACAGGTTCAGCTGGCCTTTGGCTTTGTGTACCTCATTTCACATGTCCAGTTTCATTAAAAGCTCAAGTTTGCCTTGCAACACGGAAGTGCTGTAGCTATTCCCAGGAGAAAACCAAGAAATGACTGTCCCATGGTGTGGTCACTAGGTTGGTACCTGGGGTAGAAATCCCACCACAGTTGTGGCTCTGTGAGCAAAGAGAGCCAGTGCTTTTTGGGGCTGTAACAGCTGAGAGTGTGGCAGAGCAGTTTTTATATTCTTTTTAGAGTCCTGAAAACATTGTTCCCAAAACAATCTTTCTCTCCTGTCTTCTGTCATAAATTGTGGAACAGAGAAAATGGAAAGGAGCAGAGGGTTGTTTAAATTGGCTTTTTTGTTTTGTTTTGTTTTTTAGTCTTAAAATAGCATCAGCGTGATGCATGGTACTTTAGAAATTGGATTAGTGCCACCTATTTCGTCCCACCAGAGAGGTGGGATTTAAGACTTCCAACAATAGAAACACCAGATGTGCAAGAGCTCAGTTTTCCACCCCTCACACCCCGGTATCTTGCTGTGCTATTTTAAGCAGCCTCAGCCAGGTATATTAAAATACTGCTCCAAACAACAACAGAATGAAAATGTTCCACCAAATGGGGAAAAATAAGAAAAGTGGGCGGCAGCTGATGTTCATTTTGCAAAGTCAGATGCAAACAATGTTTGCTGGATTCCTGTCCTAGAAAAATGTAGACATTTAATAGAAATCTACCTCTGAGGCTGGTAAGTTTGGTATGATTTTAGATCTGGGAGGAACAAAACAGGTTCTAGAGAAGCTGTGATTGTCGCAGCCTTGGAAGTGTCCAAGGCCAGGTTGGATGGGGTTTGGAGCAAAGTGGTCTAGTGGAATATGTCCTGAGTGTGGTGAGAGTTGGAACAAGATGAGCTTTAAGGTCCCTTCCAACCCAACACATCCTGTGAGTCCATGAAAAGAAACTTTTGGTTTTCCTAAGGTGTTGCCTTGGCAAGGGGAGGTCACAAATACCTCAGGTAGTTTGAAATGCCCTGAGCAGAGCCCAGCTGTGCTTTATCACAGGTGCTGAGGGATTTTCACTTGTATTTTATGGGGGATTTTCACAGGGCAGTGCAAGAGCAGCTGAATGTGTTTGACAGGCAAAGAGGGCCAGTGTGGCAGCAGCTTCATTCAACAGAGCTTTTCCTTCTGTGATCCTGTATCACCTGAGGCACTCTGGGGCTCTTGAAGCCGGCAGCTGGGCAAGTTAATCATTATAATAAGTGATAAATTAGCCTGCTCCACTCTCCTTAGCATGGGGGGGTGATGAGCATTAGGTAGTTTGGGGAGCATTGCCAAGATGGGAGCTTGTTTTTTGCCAAGGAGAAGGGAGAAAATATTGCTTAGAGTAAATAAAGCAGCTCTGCTTCCCCGGCAAGAGGAAAAGAAGCGATTAAAGATGTGAGTGCTGCATGGAATCATTTGCATGAGGATATATCTTGTCTGCTATGCAGGATAGTTCCCAATAAACCCTGCTTTGCCTGACCTTTATTTTCGGATTTGTACCGCATAGTACAAGAGACAAGATTAAAAATCCCAAAGTGCTTTGTGGGCAGGGAATGAAAAGTGGGGAGGCACTTTTTTGTTTTCTTCAGCCTGCCTCTTCTTTTGTTCCTTTCAGAGATCTCACTTCATTTCTGCTGTTTTTTGGAGCACATGTGCTTAGCTCTTCCCAGATCCCCTGGCCTTGTTTTAGCTCTGGGTGTCATGGACACTCTAAATTGTAAGGTTTTTCCCTCCATCTACCTCTGCTTCTTCAAGTGGTTTACCTTCCTTTACCTGTTGGAGTGATGGATTTTTCTCACCTTTTATTACTTAGTGCTTTTTCTGTATTTCCTTCATTCTCTAAAACCAACTTTTCACTTGCCCTGTGGCTGTTAGATGCCAGATATGGGAGCATTAATTCTTTCTCTGCTGCTTGTCTGAGCTTTCACAAGGAGCTGAGAGCTCTCTGGGGTTAAACTTGACTTGCTTCATCACCTTCCTTGCTGCTGCCTATGTCCTTGGACACTTAAGGGAAATGCCTCATACTAATTTATGTATAGATTAATTTTCGAATACAGCCTCTCTATCTACCCTAACATATACAGCAATATAAGAAGCTGGGAATAGAGATCAGCAAGTTTTGAGAATAACGAGCCGGCGTTTTTCTGTAGGAAGGAAAGCAGCAAGCGCCTGGCCCCAGGAGCCGAGACGCTCGGGCTGCAGGAGCTGCAGAGCGCCCGGAGCCGGCTTTTCCCTGTGCTCTGTGCCTGCCCCCGGGCTGAGCTGGGCGGCGCTGCTGCCGCCTGGTGGCGAGAGCGCGGCACTGCCGCCCCCGACACGGCGGCACTGCCGCCCCCGACACGGCGCCCCGGCGCTGCTGCCGCCCGGTGCCGGCTGAGCCGAGAGGGCGGCGGCCTCGGTGGCTGCCGAGCGTGGCAAGGAGCGGGAGCGAGCGGGGCCGGGTCTGTCAGCGGAGGGGAGGGGCGAAGGGCGGTTCGGAGCGCCAAGGGACACGGCCGTGCACGAGCGGGGCCACAGCTATGGAAAGGGCCGGGCGCCGTGCGGGGCGGTGACCGCGGGGAATGACAGCGCGGGGGGCGGCCCGGCGGGGCCGGTTTTGCCGGGCAGCAGAGGCGCGGTCGCAGCGCGACCCGGGCGGGAGGCACCGGGCGGGCACGGTCGGAATAGAGCCGCCCGCGTGTCGCTCTCAAGGAGGCGGCTCGGAAAGGAAGGCGCAGTTCCGCGCTCTCGGGACGGCGTTAAGTGACGTTTTTATTAGAATATTATAGTATTTATTTTATTTTATTATTTTATTATCTGCCAGGACCTTGCAGAGGGTGGTTTACACTTCCGCCACACTCAAGATGGCGGACGCAGTAGGCCCCCTGCGAGAGGTGTCCCTGCCGATGCCTGCCGCCGGTCGCGGAGCCGTCGGCCGCCTCCGGCGCGGCTGACCCCGCCAGCCGTGTCCTCGCACCGGGAAGCACGGCGGAAAATCGCGCGGAAAGCGCGGGGCCGGCGTCGGAGTCCGGGCCGGATTCAGGCAGCCGAATAGACAGAAGCCCTTGTGAGGGGCGGCGGGGGCCCTAAGTGTACCACACTAAAGATGGCGGCTCGACCGGAAGTGGCTTCTGCCAGCACCCAAGATGGCGGCGAAGGGCGGAAGTGTCGTCACTGCCACACTAAAGATGGCGGTCGTGTGCAGTGTTTTCTGACCTTCTCAATATGGCGGAAGGGAAGGCCCCCCCCCCCCAAGCTGCGTCTATTCGGCTGCCTGAACGCGACGCCGACGCCGACGTCAGCCCAGCGCTTGCGCGCAATTTTCTGAGGCGTTTCCCGCTACGCGGACACCGACTGTGGGGTCAGCGGCGCCTGGGGCAGGCGGGAGCATTCAGGCAGTCGAATAGACGGAGCGGGGGGGGGGGGGGGGGGGGGGGGGTCCTTCCGGCCGCCATCTTGAGAAGGTCGAATAGCCACATCGGTGCCGTATCGGTGACTTCCGCCCTTCTTCGCCAGGAGCGCCAATGGCGGGGAGCCCGGGGAGCAGCGCTGCCGGGCCGGGGGCACCGGGGCGGGTGCTCCGGGCTCGGAGGTGAGCGGGGAACGGGGACAGCCCCGAGCGGACGGTGGGGGCCGCGGGGGATCGGTATTCCGGCCCAGGGATGAGTGTTCCGGCACAGGGGTGGCTGTCCCGGCACAGGGATGCGTTCCTGGACTGTCTAATAATATTATTTAACGATCGTGCAAGGAGATCTGTATAAAAAAATCCTCCGTGGTCATCCTTCTCCCACAGCCCCGCTGTGTTTTCAGGATCTTGGGGGAAGAGTTTGGGTCTGAACAAGGCTCTCGGGCACAGGGTGGGATTCTTGGGGTGCAGGGCCAGGATTTGGACTCGATGCTCCCTGTGGGTCCCTTGCAGCCCAGGAAATGCTGCGATCCTGTGCCTCTGAGGGTGAAATAAAGGGCAGCGGTGGGGTTTGTGCCCGCTGTATTCACGGCCCCGCCGGCTCAGGGCGGGTTAAAGGCGCAGCTGCCCCGAGACAGCGGGACCGGCCGGGGCTGCTCGCTCCCGGTGCTGCCGCCTCGTGGGGAGAGCCCGGCACTGCAGCCCGCGCAGGCGCTGGACCACGGGATGGGCGTGGAACAGCAGCGCAGGGGATGCTGAGGCAGCCCAGGGAATGCTGCGGTCCCAGGGAAGGCTGAGGCGTCCCCTGCCCGGGGCACTCGGCAGCAAACCCCTGATGTTGAGCAGAAAAAGGAAAGTTCTGGGTTAGTGGGAGGAGGTTTCTGGAATGGAGCTGGGACAGGTGCTGATCCACGCATGGAATCACGGGCTGGTTTGGCTTGGAAGGGACCACCAGGATCATTTACACTCTGTTTGTTGTCTGATTGCACAGCGAAGAACATCCAGAACTGCCACCTCACCCTCACGGACAGCAGGAATGTCTTCCATAGCTCTTGTTTTGGAATGGGAATGGCTGTTGGGAGCTCTGGCAGGACCAGGTAAGAAGAGAAATGGGATCATTGTGGCTGCTGCTGGAGGTGGTTTTCTGCTTTCCGGCTGTTCTTCTCATTGATCCTTTCACAGCAGTGTTCTAGGGCACATTTGAGGGTAATTCCAGGAATTTGAAACCAGATAAAAACTGGTGGGGCAAAAATGTGAACACAATCCATTTCTGGTAGTTCCAAGCTTCTCCCACAACACCGTTCCAGGGGAAAGCTGATAAAAGGGTAAAGATGCAGAGGAACAAGTGCTGTAAAGCCCCCTGGCGCTCTGAGAGAGCAAACCTTCCAGTAGTCCCAGCAGATCTCTTGGAGAAAGTGTGGGATCGCAAGGTTTTCCAGGAAAGCAAAACAAGGGTGGAGATGAGGGAATAGGCTTCCAGTTCTTCCTTTAGCTGAAAGCCTGGGGGAATTGAGAGGGGCCACAAGAACTGTTTGTGTAGGCAAATGGGAGTTTGGGGTCTGAATCTGAGTTTCCCTCTGGGGCATTTTTGAGGGAAAAGCTGAGGTGCTGTTTAAGGGAGAGAATGGACATTTTTGGGGTGGAAAAAGTTGAATCAATATTGTAGAGGAAGTAAAACGCTGGGGGTAAAAGTGGATGCAATGTGGAGGGGACAGATTGAATATTTTGGAGGCAAAATGGGGAACTGAGTAGTGGAGAGATGGGGAACATTTTGGAGGCAACACTTGACAAACTCTCTGGGGTGGAGAACGACCACATTGAGGGAAAAATGAGGTGATGAGCAGTGGGCACGTAGGGAAGGTCGTGGGGGTAAATCTTGAGAAAAGCCCCGTGGTATTCAAGAAATCCTTGGTAGCAGGACTGAGGAATTCAGTGGTGGAAAAATAGGGGAATTTTGCGGGGGTAAAACTTTAAAAGATCTAAGAGTTGAGAGTGTGTGTTTTTAGGTAGAAAGGATGTCTTGTTGAAGTTGGGCGTCTGGATTGTGGCATTTATGGATCCAGAAAGTAGAAGATAAAGGAGACTCCCAAAGCCTCGGTAGCTGTGTTAAGAAATCCGTCCCAGGGAAGAAAGGTACCTAAACCTCCTAGAAGTAGGGACTAATTAGCATGGGAAGGGGAAAACCCACCCCCAGTGGGAGAGAGCACGCCGGGTAAGGGAAGAGAAGGATGCCCTTAAGAAGAAGTAGGGAAGGTGAATTTCTCGGCTTGCTGAAATGTATCAAAAAGTTTGGAATCTGGGTCTGTGTGGAGGCCGGGATTTTCTCAGCCATATGCAGAGCCCAGCACTAGGAATAAAGGAATTCCAGGCTTTACAACGCCAAAAATGCAGTACCAGAGAGTTCTGTTATCCCGAGGACTTGGGGGATACTTGGCAAAAATTTCCGGGGGCCCAGGCTGGACCGAGCTTTTAACGCTCCCCGGATTCACGGGATCGGGGATTCCAGCGTGCCCTGCACGGGTTTTTTCAGGGAAGTCCCAAATCCTTCGTGTGAGCACGAAGCAGAATCCCCTGGGAGCTGTGAAGGCAACAGGATATTTCTTGGGAATTTTGAAGGGTTGGGTGAGTCCTCAGTGTTAGGTTGGAATGAACGCAAATTGTCCGGGAGTTGCTGGTTTGGGGATGGCCGGGTCTGGGTTTGGATTTGTGGGCACCGAGTGTTCCTTGTGTCAGCTTTAGGTCTTCTGGATTGGTAGGAATTGTCAGAGAAAAGAGAAGGCAATTGAAATGCGGAGCTCCATTCCCGGAGAAATGGTCAGGATGGGAGCGGGAAGGCTGTGGAGCTGCTGGGAGCTCGTGGAGAACGAAAGGATCTGAGGCCTGGAGGCAAAAGCTGTGGAACAAAGCCTGAAAAGGGTGTGGGGTGGGGCGGGAGGGGGAGGAGGGCACCGTGGTGGGGGGAAAGAGGGAAAGGATCCCTGCTCCGGGAATCCAGCAGGGACCAGGAGAGGATCATTTTCCATCCACTGCTCTCAGTGGAATCCTAATAAGGACGGTGGAAGGGAAGTGATTCGTTTGTTCTTAGGTTTGGAATGAAAGGTGCTCTTGCAGAGGGGACTATTGACCTGTTAAAAATCTGTTGGATACAGGAAAAGAGGGAGGAAGCAAGCAGCTGGGGAATGAAGGGGTGGATTTTTTGGTGGATACAGGGAAAGACACGGGAAGGGGCTCTCAAGTAGAATACACCTCACGGGCAGCACCAGGAGAAGCCTCAAGTGCTCTTTTTTTCCAAGCTCTGACATTCCAGAGGAGTAAGCAGTGGTCAGCCCATCACTTTCTGTATTCCTTGGATGCCCAGTGCTTTGTTGGGAAGAGATAATATTTGGAAATGAACAAATCCGGGGATGTAATTTCCTGATAGTAAAGCCCCAGAGAGCCTGGTTTTGATATCCTTCCAGCACCCAAACGCAGCAGAGGGAATCCTGGCGGAGCTGGAAAACGCTGTCGCTCCGTCGGTGGAATTCCTGGGAACTGGAAAGCAGCAGAAGCAGCAAGAACAGAGTTGGAAGCAGGCTCCAGCCGGGTAAGGCAGACACCAAATCCTTTGGAACTGGGCAGGGGTGGGAAGAATGAATTCTTACATTTGTAGCCCAGGGATTCCTGAGCAGGATCCCGGCAGGGAAGACTGCAGGGATCAGGCTGGGGCCTGATCGCAGCTGGGGGCAGCGAGCCTTGGAATTGGCTGAAGGGAAGAAAGAGGGATCCTTTGAGCACAAGGATCAGGTGTCAAATGCGGAGATGGCATCAGACAATTCCTCGGGAGGGTTTAGTTCCTGGGCCAAATCGATCTGCTGCCTTGTGAAGGAGCTCAGAGACCTGGGAAGAGCCCAAGCAACGCAGGGAATGCACCGGCAGATAAAAGTGCCGGGGAACGGTGGGGAAAAGCATCCGAACAGGGGGCCTCGTTTTGTACAGGGACGGTACAAAAAATTGTCCGAAAGAATAGGAATGGAATGGGATTTTACGTATTCCTCGGAGGCCACAATCCAGTGGGAAGGCTGAGAGAAAGAAACAAGGCCTAAAAAGGCAGATGAGCCAAATCTGCCCAAAGCCTCCAATGGCCACATTCCCTGGCATTGCTGAGGACTTCAGCCAAGCTCCAAGCAAAAGGTGAGCCCCTGATTTTGGTGCCAAGGGAAACTCCAAGTTAAGAATGATCCAAATATGAAGCGCTTCTCACAAAACTCAGCTTTGCAAACCTTTCTTTGGGCTAAAAAAGAAAAGATGGGAATGCCCTTGGCAGAAAAGCAGCTGTGAGGCACAGCAGGCTTCAAATGCCTGTCAGCAGGAGCTCCAGGAGAAACGGCTGCTGGCTCCGGGCATCCTGGGCTTTCCAGGCAGGTTTTGTAGCAGATTGCAAGGCAGTTTTCCTGCCTCTGGGGGGTGGCACCTGCATCCCGCTGGAAAGGGAAAATGTGGAGAGAGGGGCAAGCGGGAAGACGGTTGCTGATGTGTGTCCTTGGATCGCAGTTCCTCCCGGTGAGTCTGTGCTGCTGGAAGTTTGAAGGAGATCAGTCCTGGAGTACGTGTGGGTTCACCTGTGGGGTTTGGGAGCGACGCTGGCCATGAAATTCCAGGGATGTTCCCTTTGCTGGAGTGAGAAGCAGTGGAAGCACTTTGCTGTCTGCTTCTTCATCGCCTGCGCCTCGGTCCCCTGGGGCTCCAGGTAATCCCCTCTCACCTTTGCTTTTCCAAGGGTCTCTAAATGAGGGCTTGAGCTTTGGTGTAGCTCCCTTTACAGGGAAGATCTGTTCCAGGAAAGGTCTCCTGGTCTGGACCGATGGCGTTGCAGGAAGAGCAGGAAACCCCGCAGCTCCTGTGGCTCCCTCATCCGATTTGCCTGCAGGCAGCAGCAAGGATCATTCCCAAGTGTCATGCCCTGGCTCCGTGACTCGGTGAGGTTGTGTTCCCCCAAAGGCCAGGGGCCGCTTTGTTTTGCGGCTCACGAAAGTCCAGCTCGGTGGTGCTGGGTTTGGTTTTTGTGTGTAATGAAGGCACTGAAAAATTCCCCTCCTTCACTGGCACAGCCCTGGAGTGGGAGCAGATTCCCCTTATCCCGCAGTTATCCCGCTCCTGCCCTGGATCCCTGCGGTGCCGTGTGTTCTCCAAGCTCACAGCACTGCTGGCTCTAAACAAGAAAAACAATCCCTGTTCCTTCTCTTCTCCGTCCTTGATGTTCCCAGGCCCTGCATCTCCCTGGCTATTCCCTGTGGGAGTCTTCATCTCCATCCCACCTTATCCCGATCAGGTAAGGGTCTGAGATGTGTTTAGCAGCAAATGCATTCCTGTGAAGAAAGCCAAGAGCAAAGAGCATCCAGATGCAGAGAAGTCTTTAAAAAAGCGTTCCAGACGTGCAAATGAGGGATGTGTCTTCCTGCATCTCCTGTTGTTTTTCTCTGTCACGTTTTGGAAGGGTTTCTCTCAGTGATTTCCTGCAGTCCAGGTGCGTCCCTTCTTTTGTCCAAATCCAGTGCCAGAGGATTGAACAACTGACGAGTGGGGCCTGGGATGAAAACGGTTCTCCTAAAATGAGGGAAACAATGCTAGAAGAGAAATGAGCATCCTTTTAATGCCTGGAATAAAAATGCTGGAAAAGGGCACTTTTTATTTGATATGGTGTCATTCTCCTTTTTTTTTCCATAGCTAAAACTCCACGGTGAGCAATCAGAGCAGAAATAGGAAATGCAGGAGTCTTGGATTCCACAGTGGGATTAACTTCCCTTTTCTGCTCTCTTTCAGGACAGGAAAAACCACTGAACTCGCCCCATCTTTGGGACCAAGAGCTTTGGTGCTGGAGTAGGCAAAGCCAGCTAGGGCCCCCCTTGTCCTGCCCATGGTGTGGGTCAGGGACAGGCTCCTCTTCTCCTCTGTGCTGGGATGAACTGCCTAGGGAATGCTATTACTGACAGCCCGGTCCTAGCCCCGGCTACTGGAAATGGGCGGAGGTGAAGAGGCAAGTGCCAGAGTTGCTTGGGGATGATGGAATTGTGGTGTTTGGCTGTGCCCAGAGGGGCAGGTTGGGCATTTCTGTGTGTCTGAGGACCGGTTTGGGTGCTGGGGAGCCCGGGGAGCCGAGCTCTCAGTGCATTCCCAGCTCACCCGGGGGTGGGAGCTGGTGCAGGGCTCTGGTCGGGCTCGGGGCAGGCCCTGGCCCCGGCACAGACACGCTGGGGTGGTTTGGGGCCGCTTGGGGAGCCGTGGGAGGAGAATGAGGGATGGTGCTGGGCAGAGCGATCGGCCTGTGCTCGTGTCAGCGCAGCCGTGCAGGGCACTGGGATCTGGGTAAAACACCGGCTCTCCTGGTGTTCAGGGAAGCAAGGTCTGTATTTATCCATACATATTTATCCCTACATATTTATCCCTATATTTATCCATGGATTATCCATATATGTTTATCCATATACATTTATCCATATTTTTATCCACGTATTTACCCATGAATTTATCCCTATATTTACCCATGTATTTACCCAGGTATTTTATGAACACTCAAGTGCCATATCCATGTATTTTATGAGCACTTCCAGGGTTGGTGACTCCACCACTGCCCTGGGCAGCTGTTCCAGCGCTGGACAACCCTTCCCATGCTGGGCCAGGAGATGGATTCTGGAAATGCAGACTCCGAGGAGCAGGGGATTAAGGCAGCATTGGATTCCTTTATTCTCCCAGAAGGATAAAGGAGATTTATCCCCAGACGAACCAGAGGTGTTCACACTGAGGTCATTAGTGGGATTTCTTCCTTACTCCCACAAATACCCACTGGGGTGACAGAGTTCCCTACAAGGGCGGTGTTGGAAGGAGCTGCTGGAATGTTTTGCTGTTTATTGGGATCCACAGGATGTTTGGTGTCTCTCAGAGCTGTTCCAGGCTTTCCACAGACCCAAACGCTCCTCACACTTCTCCTCAGAGTAGAGAGGTTTCCCAGAGTGCTGGTTTTTAATTTCAGATGCTGGGATAACGACACGGCTTCAGGAGGCAGGAGACTCATTGTGCTGTGCCTCAGTCCAGGCAGGGACAACCCCCAGCTAATAAAAACCTCTTTAAAGCACAAAAAGTCCCATTAAACTGATATTATAAAGGCTGCAAATTGAAGCAGGCCTCAATCAGAAAGCAGCAGAATTTAATTCCCCCCCCTTGCCCATTTGCATGATGATCTCCTTCCTAATTGCCCATCTACGCTTTTCCCACAGAAGTGCTGTCCCGAGGTTGGAGATGGTTCCAGCTTTATGGAGCTTTGATCTTTATCTGGTTTTACTTTTTACAGGGCACAGAACCCGAGAGTGGCAGCTGCTTTCCTCTTGTTCCTCCTGTGGCAGTGAACTGCTCTTCCCAAGGACGGCTGCAGGAATTCTCAGGCAGCATAACATATGGAATGCCAGGCACGCTACAGAATTCCAGTGGGAGCAGCAGGAACTTCTGTTCTTTACTGGCAGGGCTGTGCCATGAAGGGGAGCTCGGAGATATTGGTCAGCTCAGGGAATGAGCCTGGCTCATGGTAAGGAAATTCACTGTGCAGTTACTTCGGGCCCTTCTCCTCCTTCTCCTCCTTCTCCTCCTTCTCCTCCTCCTTCTCCTTCTCCTCCTCCTTCTCCTCCTCCTTCTCCTCCTCCTTCTCCTTCTCCTTCTCCTTCTCCTTCTCCTTCTCCTTCTCCTTCTCCTTCTCCTTCTCCTTCTCCTTCTCCTTCTCCTTCTCCCTCTCTTCCCAACACCAGTTCCAGACCTCAGTATAATCCATGTTCCCACAGCCTGACCTTGCAGTTTTCCCAGTTTAGCAGCCCCAGCCACACTTGCAGCCTCTCTGTCTGGACTTTGTCTTGCTGAAATCTCCCTTTGTTGATCCTTTGCTGCCTCACCTTTTATCCAGCAATAACGTGCAGTGGGTGGAAGCTTCTCAGAATTCCCTCCCTGTTCCACTGGAAACATTCCCAAGTGGAAGCAGCTGCACTGCCCATCAGCACTTGCCTGCTTTTAGGGGTGGTTGAGGCATGAAGGATGCAACAAATGGAGTTGGCTCCAAGGGGATGAAATGCTCCCCCTGAGGCTGCTCAGAGAGCTGGAGCTGAGGAATCCGGGTGGGAATCACTCCAAGAAAAAGGAAGGAAAAGAGAGCAGAGGAACAGGGATGCAATTCCAACCTCTCCAAGGACTGGGATGGGCACATTCACCATCACCATTTAATCTAGACACGATTTCTTCTTTGCCTCTGGCTGCCAGGAGCAGGATGAGCAGTTTAATGAGTTTAAATAGTGAATAGTTTAATTAGCTGGAAGAGACTGGATCAATAGCTGCTTAAACAAACAACTGGATCCCTGTTTCCAAGCTTGGATGTAGTTTTGGAAGGTTCCTGGCAGTTTGGCAGGGATTAGTGATGCTGAGAATGTGCTTTTTTGTGGGTTTGGGGCTTTTACTCCTGTTCACGTGGCTGCTCTTTTTCTTGTTGAGTGGAAAACAGGAGGGAAAGAGCAACGACGGAAGGAATTCCACTCTTGCTGCTTCAAGGGATGGATCAGGAAGGGAACAGGCTGCAGGGAATTTGGAGTGCAAACTGAGATCTCTCCGATATTTTCGGCTCAGTCAGTCCATCAGTGCTTGGTAGCTGTTTAGGCCACGTGCAAGGTGAATGATGGTGCACATGGCAGAGCTGCTGGTGGCTCCTTCCCCTGCCCGGCTGTCAGTCACCCTGCAGGGTGCTGGAGCAGCGTGCCAGAGGCCGTGGATCCTATGGATCCCATGGATCCCAGGGGCGTGATCAGGAGCCTGGGCCTGCTGGCCACTCCTTGCTCTCTCTTACCCTGATTTTTCAGCTCTGCAGCGAATCCAGCTTGAGTTTTTCAACCCCCTAGAAACCCAGGGACCTTTCATGTCTGTTCTCAGATCTGGGATTTAAATCCAGCCCTTATCAAAGCACCCCGTGACCAGGCAGGCCCTGAATCCCAGCAGGGATCTGATAAAGAGGGACCTGACATCCTAAAGAAACCCTTTGAAATCCTGCTGGGATTGATTTGTATCCATAATGGAGCCCCGAGCTCTCTGCCAGGGAGAGATGAAGCTGCTCCTTTGCTTTATTATCCTCAGGCCCATCCCAGCTTTGAGGGAAATTCAGTCCCTCTTCAAGCCCCAAAATCATGGAAAAGCTCCTTTGTATCCTCTCCACAGCCCCTACGTGGATTAATCAACTTTTTATTTGATATGGTGTCATTCTCCTTTTTTTTCCATGGATAAAACTCCACGGTGAGCAATCAGAGCAGAAATAGGAAATGCAGGAGTCTTGGATTCCACAGTGGGATTAACTTCCCTTTTCTGCTCTCTTTCAGGACAGGAAAAACCACTGAACTCGCCCCATCTTTGGGACCAAGAGCTTTGGTGCTGGAGTAGGCAAAGCCAGCTAGGGCCCCCCTTGTCCTGCCCATGGTGTGGGTCAGGGACAGGCTCCTCTTCTCCTCTGCGCTGGGATGAACTGCCTAGGGAATGCTATTACTGACAGCCCGGTCCTAGCCCCGGCTACTGGAAATGGGCGGAGGTGAAGAGGCAAGTGCCAGAGTTGCTTGGGGATGATGGAATTGTGGTGTTTGGCTGTGCCCAGAGGGGCAGGTTGGGCATTTCTGTGTGTCTGAGGACCGGTTTGGGTGCTGGGGAGCCCGGGGAGCCGAGCTCTCAGTGCATTCCCAGCTCACCCGGGGGTGGGAGCTGGTGCAGGGCTCTGGTCGGGCTCGGGGCAGGCCCTGGCCCCGGCACAGACACGCTGGGGTGCTTTGGGGCCACTTGGGGAGCCGTGGGAGGAGAATGAGGGATGGTGCTGGGCAGAGCGATCGGCCTGTGCTCGTGTCAGCGCAGCCGTGCAGGGCACTGGGATCTGGGTAAAACACCGGCTCTCCTGGTGTTCAGGGAAGCAAGGTCTGTATTTATCCATACATATTTATCCCTACATATTTATCCCTATATTTATCCATGGATTATCCATATATGTTTATCCATATACATTTATCCATATTTTTATCCACGTATTTACCCATGAATTTATCCCTATATTTACCCATGTATTTACCCAGGTATTTTATGAACACTCAAGTGCCATATCCATGTATTTTATGAGCACTTCCAGGGTTGGTGACTCCACCACTGCCCTGGGCAGCTGTTCCAGCGCTGGACAACCCTTCCCATGCTGGGCCAGGAGATGGATTCTGGAAATGCAGACTCCGAGGAGCAGGGGATTAAGGCAGCATTGGATTCCTTTATTCTCCCAGAAGGATAAAGGAGATTTATCCCCAGACGAACCAGAGGTGTTCACACTGAGGTCATTAGTGGGATTTCTTCCTTACTCCCACAAATACCCACTGGGGTGACAGAGTTCCCTACAAGGGCGGTGTTGGAAGGAGCTGCTGGAATGTTTTGCTGTTTATTGGGATCCACAGGATGTTTGGTGTCTCTCAGAGCTGTTCCAGGCTTTCCACAGACCCAAACGCTCCTCACACTTCTCCTCAGAGTAGAGAGGTTTCCCAGAGTGCTGGTTTTTAATTTCAGATGCTGGGATAACGACACGGCTTCAGGAGGCAGGAGACTCATTGTGCTGTGCCTCAGTCCAGGCAGGGACAACCCCCAGCTAATAAAAACCTCTTTAAAGCACAAAAAGTCCCATTAAACTGATATTATAAAGGCTGCAAATTGAAGCAGGCCTCAATCAGAAAGCAGCAGAATTTAATTCCCCCCC
This sequence comes from Coloeus monedula, assembly GCF_965178545.1. NCBI lineage: Eukaryota > Metazoa > Chordata > Aves > Passeriformes > Corvidae > Coloeus > Coloeus monedula. Next base: position 54,111 of record NW_028120690.1, on the reverse strand, counting down.
CTTGCCCATTTGCATGATGATCTCCTTCCTAATTGCCCATCTACGCTTTTCCCACAGAAGTGCTGTCCCGAGGTTGGAGATGGTTCCAGCTTTATGGAGCTTTGATCTTTATCTGGTTTTACTTTTTACAGGGCACAGAACCCGAGAGTGGCAGCTGCTTTCCTCTTGTTCCTCCTGTGGCAGTGAACTGCTCTTCCCAAGGACGGCTGCAGGAATTCTCAGGCAGCATAACATATGGAATGCCAGGCACGCTACAGAATTCCAGTGGGAGCAGCAGGAACTTCTGTTCTTTACTGGCAGGGCTGTGCCATGAAGGGGAGCTCGGAGATATTGGTCAGCTCAGGGAATGAGCCTGGCTCATGGTAAGGAAATTCACTGTGCAGTTACTTCGGGCCCTTCTCCTCCTTCTCCTCCTTCTCCTCCTTCTCCTCCTTCTCCTCCTTCTCCTCCTTCTCCTCCTTCTCCTCCTTCTCCTTCTCCTTCTCCTTCTCCTTCTCCTTCTCCTTCTCCTTCTCCTTCTCCTTCTCCTTCTCCTTCTCCTTCTCCCTCTCTTCCCAACACCAGTTCCAGACCTCAGTATAATCCATGTTCCCACAGCCTGACCTTGCAGTTTTCCCAGTTTAGCAGCCCCAGCCACACTTGCAGCCTCTCTGTCTGGACTTTGTCTTGCTGAAATCTCCCTTTGTTGATCCTTTGCTGCCTCACCTTTTATCCAGCAATAACGTGCAGTGGGTGGAAGCTTCTCAGAATTCCCTCCCTGTTCCACTGGAAACATTCCCAAGTGGAAGCAGCTGCACTGCCCATCAGCACTTGCCTGCTTTTAGGGGTGGTTGAGGCATGAAGGATGCAACAAATGGAGTTGGCTCCAAGGGGATGAAATGCTCCCCCTGAGGCTGCTCAGAGAGCTGGAGCTGAGGAATCCGGGTGGGAATCACTCCAAGAAAAAGGAAGGAAAAGAGAGCAGAGGAACAGGGATGCAATTCCAACCTCTCCAAGGACTGGGATGGGCACATTCACCATCACCATTTAATCTAGACACGATTTCTTCTTTGCCTCTGGCTGCCAGGAGCAGGATGAGCAGTTTAATGAGTTTAAATAGTGAATAGTTTAATTAGCTGGAAGAGACTGGATCAATAGCTGCTTAAACAAACAACTGGATCCCTGTTTCCAAGCTTGGATGTAGTTTTGGAAGGTTCCTGGCAGTTTGGCAGGGATTAGTGATGCTGAGAATGTGCTTTTTTGTGGGTTTGGGGCTTTTACTCCTGTTCACGTGGCTGCTCTTTTTCTTGTTGAGTGGAAAACAGGAGGGAAAGAGCAACGACGGAAGGAATTCCACTCTTGCTGCTTCAAGGGATGGATCAGGAAGGGAACAGGCTGCAGGGAATTTGGAGTGCAAACTGAGATCTCTCCGATATTTTCGGCTCAGTCAGTCCATCAGTGCTTGGTAGCTGTTTAGGCCACGTGCAAGGTGAATGATGGTGCACATGGCAGAGCTGCTGGTGGCTCCTTCCCCTGCCCGGCTGTCAGTCACCCTGCAGGGTGCTGGAGCAGCGTGCCAGAGGCCGTGGATCCTATGGATCCCATGGATCCCAGGGGCGTGATCAGGAGCCTGGGCCTGCTGGCCACTCCTTGCTCTCTCTTACCCTGATTTTTCAGCTCTGCAGCGAATCCAGCTTGAGTTTTTCAACCCCCTAGAAACCCAGGGACCTTTCATGTCTGTTCTCAGATCTGGGATTTAAATCCAGCCCTTATCAAAGCACCCCGTGACCAGGCAGGCCCTGAATCCCAGCAGGGATCTGATAAAGAGGGACCTGACATCCTAAAGAAACCCTTTGAAATCCTGCTGGGATTGATTTGTATCCATAATGGAGCCCCGAGCTCTCTGCCAGGGAGAGATGAAGCTGCTCCTTTGCTTTATTATCCTCAGGCCCATCCCAGCTTTGAGGGAAATTCAGTCCCTCTTCAAGCCCCAAAATCATGGAAAAGCTCCTTTGTATCCTCTCCACAGCCCCTACGTGGATTAATCAACTTTTTATTTGATATGGTGTCATTCTCCTTTTTTTTCCATGGCTAAAACTCCACGGTGAGCAATCAGAGCAGAAATAGGAAATGCAGGAGTCTTGGATTCCACAGTGGGATTAACTTCCCTTTTCTGCTCTCTTTCAGGACAGGAAAAACCACTGAACTCGCCCCATCTTTGGGACCAAGAGCTTTGGTGCTGGAGTAGGCAAAGCCAGCTAGGGCCCCCCTTGTCCTGCCCATGGTGTGGGTCAGGGACAGGCTCCTCTTCTCCTCTGTGCTGGGATGAACTGCCTAGGGAATGCTATTACTGACAGCCCGGTCCTAGCCCCGGCTAGGGGCGGAAATGGGCGGAGGTGAAGAGGCAAGTGCCAGAGTTGCTTGGGGATGATGGAATTGTGGTGTTTGGCTGTGCCCAGAGGGGCAGGTTGGGCATTTCTGTGTGTCTGAGGACCGGTTTGGGTGCTGGGGAGCCCGGGGAGCCGAGCTCTCAGTGCATTCCCAGCTCACCCGGGGGTGGGAGCTGGTGCAGGGCTGGGTGACAGCCTCTGGTCGGGCTCGGGGCAGGCCCTGGCCCCGGCACAGACACGCTGGGGTGGTTTGGGGCCGCTTGGGGAGCAATGGGAAGAAAATGAGGGATGGTGCTGGGCAGAGCGATCGGCCTGTGCTCGTGTCAGCGCAGCCGTGCAGGGCACTGGGATCTGGGTAAAACACCGGCTCTCCTGGTGTTCAGGGATGCAAGGTCTGAGGGACCGGATTTACTTGGGGTTTTCCAGGACAGCAGGAAGAAGAGGAAATGTGGTGCCAGAGGTGCGTCCCATCAGGTTGCAGTTCCCTCTTTCCCATTTCCATTTCCTCCTCAGTGCGGGTGTCCCCTGCAGCCCATGAGCACGTGGCCGGTGACAACTCCCTGTCTGTGGAGGGATTCCTTATGGAACAAGGGCAGATGACACTTGTGTGAGGCTTACGACTGTTAGAATTAGACCAGGATGGGTTTAAGGAAAACTAGAATCGTGTGTTAATCTTACTGGTCAATGAACAAATGGAATCCACACTTCTGTAAGAAAAAATAGAGTGTATGGAGCATATAGAAGAAGCTGGTTTTGCCTGCTGCTGCTGCTTGGCTGTATCATGTAACCCCATTCGAACTCTGCCTTCAAGACAGCTGTGAGACCGTGAAATAAAGAACTTAGCAGAACAGCAGCCTCCTCTGCTCTTTCACCCTGGTCCGAGAAGGAGGGGTACCCTGTCAAAGGCTCAACACTTGCCTTTCTGACTTTGTTTCTAAATTTCTACCTTTCTAATTTTGTTTGTTTCTAATTTTTTTGTTTGTTTGTTTCTAACTTTGTTTGTTTTCAACTTTCTCCCTTTAGAAATTTGTTTGTTTCTTGTATTTTACCTCTTTGTTTGTTTCTAAATTTCTGCCGTTGTAACTTTGTTTCTAACTTTCTACTTTTAAAATTTCATTTGTTTTTAACTTTTTATCATTCCTCCCAGCGAGGGCTGTGTGCAGAATACTAAAACCTGTTAAGTTCTTCACTTTTACGTCTATAGGCAAATGCTACTGATTTAGATGTAAATTCATTTTGAAATAAGCCAGCCCTCTCTGTCTACTCTGTCGCATACAGCAATATAAGAAGCTGGGAATAGAGATCCGCAGGTGTTGAGAATAAGGAGCCGGCGTTTTTCTGTAGGAAGGAAAGCAGCAAGCGCCTGGCCCCAGGAGCCGAGACGCTCGGGCTGCAGGAGCTGCAGAGCGCCCGGAGCCGGCTTTTCCCTGTGCTCTGTGCCTGCCCCCGGGCTGAGCTGGGCGGCGCTGCTGCCGCCTGGTGGCGAGAGCGCGGCACTGCCGCCCCCGACACGGCGCCCCGGCGCTGCTGCCGCCCGGTGCCGGCTGAGCCGAGAGGGCGGCGGCCTCGGTGGCTGCCGAGCGTGGCAAGGAGCGGGAGCGAGCGGGGCCGGGTCTGTCAGCGGAGGGGAGGGGCGAAGGGCGGTTCGGAGCGCCAAGGGACACGGCCGTGCACGAGCGGGGCCACAGCTATGGAAAGGGCCGGGCGCCGTGCGGGGCGGTGACCGCGGGGAATGACAGCGCGGGGGGCGGCCCGGCGGGGCCGGTTTTGCCGGGCAGCAGAGGCGCGGTCGCAGCGCGACCCGGGCGGGAGGCACCGGGCGGGCACGGTCGGAATAGAGCCGCCCGCGTGTCGCTCTCAAGGAGGCGGCTCGGAAAGGAAGGCGCAGTTCCGCGCTCTCGGGACGGCGTTAAGTGACGTTTTTATTAGAATAGTATAGTTTTTATTTTATTTTATTATTTTATTATCTGCCAGGACCTTGCAGAGGGTGGTTTACACTTCCGCCACACTCAAGATGGCGGACGCAGTAGGCCCCCTGCGAGAGGTGTCCCTGCCGATGCCTGCCGCCGGTCGCGGAGCCGTCGGCCGCCTCCGGCGCGGCTGACCCCGCCAGCCGTGTCCTCGCACCGGGAAGCACGGCGGAAAATCGCGCGGAAAGCGCGGGGCCGGCGTCGGAGTCCGGGCCGGATTCAGGCAGCCGACTAGACAGAAGCCCTTGTGAGGGGCGGCGGGGGCCCTAAGTGTACCACACTAAAGATGGCGGCTCGACCGGAAGTGGCTTCTGCCAGCACCCAAGATGGCGGCGAAGGGCGGAAGTGTCGTCACTGCCACACTAAAGATGGCGGTCGTGTGCACTGTTTTCTGACCTTCTCAATATGGCGGAAGGGAAGGCCCCCCCCCCCCCCAAGCTGCGTCTATTCGGCTGCCTGAACGCGACGCCGACGCCGACGTCAGCCCAGCGCTTGCGCGCAATTTTCTGAGGCGTTTCCCGCTACGCGGACACCGACTGTGGGGTCAGCGGCGCCTGGGGCAGGCGGGAGCATTCAGGCAGTCGAATAGACGGAGCGGGGGGGGGGGGGGGGGGGGGTCCTTCCGGCCGCCATCTTGAGAAGGTCGAATAGCCACATCGGTGCCGTATCGGTGACTTCCGCCCTTCTTCGCCAGGAGCGCCAATGGCGGGGAGCCCGGGGAGCAGCGCTGCCGGGCCGGGGGCACCGGGGCGGGTGCTCCGGGCTCGGAGGTGAGCGGGGAACGGGGACAGCCCCGAGCGGACGGTGGGGGCCGCGGGGGATCGGTATTCCGGCCCAGGGATGAGTGTTCCGGCACAGGGGTGGCTGTCCCGGCACAGGGATGCGTTCCTGGACTGTCTAATAATATTATTTAACGATCGTGCAAGGAGATCTGTATAAAAAAATCCTCCGTGGTCATCCTTCTCCCACAGCCCCGCTGTGTTTTCAGGATCTTGGGGGAAGAGTTTGGGTCTGAACAAGGCTCTCGGGCACAGGGTGGGATTCTTGGGGTGCAGGGCCAGGATTTGGACTCGATGCTCCCTGTGGGTCCCTTGCAGCCCAGGAAATGCTGCGATCCTGTGCCTCTGAGGGTGAAATAAAGGGCAGCGGTGGGGTTTGTGCCCGCTGTATTCACGGCCCCGCCGGCTCAGGGCGGGTTAAAGGCGCAGCTGCCCCGAGACAGCGGGACCGGCCGGGGCTGCTCGCTCCCGGTGCTGCCGCCTCGTGGGGAGAGCCCGGCACTGCAGCCCGCGCAGGCGCTGGACCACGGGATGGGCGTGGAACAGCAGCGCAGGGGATGCTGAGGCAGCCCAGGGAATGCTGCGGTCCCAGGGAAGGCTGAGGCGTCCCCTGCCCGGGGCACTCGGCAGCAAACCCCTGATGTTGAGCAGAAAAAGGAAAGTTCTGGGTTAGTGGGAGGAGGTTTCTGGAATGGAGCTGGGACAGGTGCTGATCCACGCATGGAATCACGGGCTGGTTTGGCTTGGAAGGGACCACCAGGATCATTTACACTCTGTTTGTTGTCTGATTGCACAGCGAAGAACATCCAGAACTGCCACCTCACCCTCACGGACAGCAGGAATGTCTTCCATAGCTCTTGTTTTGGAATGGGAATGGCTGTTGGGAGCTCTGGCAGGACCAGGTAAGAAGAGAAATGGGATCATTGTGGCTGCTGCTGGAGGTGGTTTTCTGCTTTCCGGCTGTTCTTCTCATTGATCCTTTCACAGCAGTGTTCTAGGGCACATTTGAGGGTAATTCCAGGAATTTGAAACCAGATAAAAACTGGTGGGGCAAAAATGTGAACACAATCCATTTCTGGTAGTTCCAAGCTTCTCCCACAACACCGTTCCAGGGGAAAGCTGATAAAAGGGTAAAGATGCAGAGGAACAAGTGCTGTAAAGCCCCCTGGCGCTCTGAGAGAGCAAACCTTCCAGTAGTCCCAGCAGATCTCTTGGAGAAAGTGTGGGATCGCAAGGTTTTCCAGGAAAGCAAAACAAGGGTGGAGATGAGGGAATAGGCTTCCAGTTCTTCCTTTAGCTGAAAGCCTGGGGGAATTGAGAGGGGCCACAAGAACTGTTTGTGTAGGCAAATGGGAGTTTGGGGTCTGAATCTGAGTTTCCCTCTGGGGCATTTTTGAGGGAAAAGCTGAGGTGCTGTTTAAGGGAGAGAATGGACATTTTTGGGGTGGAAAAAGTTGAATCAATATTGTAGAGGAAGTAAAACGCTGGGGGTAAAAGTGGATGCAATGTGGAGGGGACAGATTGAATATTTTGGAGGCAAAATGGGGAACTGAGTAGTGGAGAGATGGGGAACATTTTGGAGGCAACACTTGACAAACTCTCTGGGGTGGAGAACGACCACATTGAGGGAAAAATGAGGTGATGAGCAGTGGGCACGTAGGGAAGGTCGTGGGGGTAAATCTTGAGAAAAGCCCCGTGGTATTCAAGAAATCCTTGGTAGCAGGACTGAGGAATTCAGTGGTGGAAAAATAGGGGAATTTTGCGGGGGTAAAACTTTAAAAGATCTAAGAGTTGAGAGTGTGTGTTTTTAGGTAGAAAGGATGTCTTGTTGAAGTTGGGCGTCTGGATTGTGGCATTTATGGATCCAGAAAGTAGAAGATAAAGGAGACTCCCAAAGCCTCGGTAGCTGTGTTAAGAAATCCGTCCCAGGGAAGAAAGGTACCTAAACCTCCTAGAAGTAGGGACTAATTAGCATGGGAAGGGGAAAACCCACCCCCAGTGGGAGAGAGCACGCCGGGTAAGGGAAGAGAAGGATGCCCTTAAGAAGAAGTAGGGAAGGTGAATTTCTCGGCTTGCTGAAATGTATCAAAAAGTTTGGAATCTGGGTCTGTGTGGAGGCCGGGATTTTCTCAGCCATATGCAGAGCCCAGCACTAGGAATAAAGGAATTCCAGGCTTTACAATGCCAAAAATGCAGTACCAGAGAGTTCTGTTATCCCGAGGACTTGGGGGATACTTGGCAAAAATTTCCGGGGGCCCAGGCTGGACCGAGCTTTTAACGCTCCCCGGATTCACGGGATCGGGGATTCCAGCGTGCCCTGCACGGGTTTTTTCAGGGAAGTCCCAAATCCTTCGTGTGAGCACGAAGCAGAATCCCCTGGGAGCTGTGAAGGCAACAGGATATTTCTTGGGAATTTTGAAGGGTTGGGTGAGTCCTCAGTGTTAGGTTGGAATGAACGCAAATTGTCCGGGAGTTGCTGGTTTGGGGATGGCCGGGTCTGGGTTTGGATTTGTGGGCACCGAGTGTTCCTTGTGTCAGCTTTAGGTCTTCTGGATTGGTGGGAATTGTCAGAGAAAAGAGAAGGCAATTGAAATGCGGAGCTCCATTCCCGGAGAAATGGTCAGGATGGGAGCGGGAAGGCTGTGGAGCTGCTGGGAGCTCGTGGAGAACGAAAGGATCTGAGGCCTGGAGGCAAAAGCTGTGGAACAAAGCCTGAAAAGGGTGTGGGGTGGGGCGGGAGGGGGAGGAGGGCACCGTGGTGGGGGGAAAGAGGGAAAGGATCCCTGCTCCGGGAATCCAGCAGGGACCAGGAGAGGATCATTTTCCATCCACTGCTCTCAGTGGAATCCTAATAAGGACGGTGGAAGGGAAGTGATTCGTTTGTTCTTAGGTTTGGAATGAAAGGTGCTCTTGCAGAGGGGACTATTGACCTGTTAAAATTCTGTTGGATACAGGAAAAGAGGGAGGAAGCAAGCAGCTGGGGAATGAAGGGGTGGATTTTTTGGTGGATACAGGGAAAGAGACGGGAAGGGGCTCTCAAGTAGAATACACCTCATGGGCAGCACCAGGAGAAGCCTCAAGTGCCCTTTTTTTCCAAGCTCTGACATTCCAGAGGAGTAAGCAGTGGTCAGCCCATCACTTTCTGTATTCCTTGGATGCCCAGTGCTTTGTTGGGAAGAGATAATATTTGGAAATGAACAAATCCGGGGATGTAATTTCCTGATAGTAAAGCCCCAGAGAGCCTGGTTTTGATATCCTTCCAGCACCCAAACGCAGCAGAGGGAATCCTGGCGGAGCTGGAAAACGCTGTCGCTCCGTCGGTGGAATTCCTGGGAACTGGAAAGCAGCAGAAGCAGCAAGAACAGAGTTGGAAGCAGGCTCCAGCCGGGTAAGGCAGACACCAAATCCTTTGGAACTGGGCAGGGGTGGGAAGAATGAATTCTTACATTTGTAGCCCAGGGATTCCTGAGCAGGATCCCGGCAGGGAAGACTGCAGGGATCAGGCTGGGGCCTGATCGCAGCTGGGGGCAGCGAGCCTTGGAATTGGCTGAAGGGAAGAAAGAGGGATCCTTTGAGCACAAGGATCAGGTGTCAAATGCGGAGATGGCATCAGACAATTCCTCGGGAGGGTTTAGTTCCTGGGCCAAATCGATCTGCTGCCTTGTGAAGGAGCTCAGAGACCTGGGAAGAGCCCAAGCAACGCAGGGAATGCACCGGCAGATAAAAGTGCCGGGGAACGGTGGGGAAAAGCATCCGAACAGGGGGCCTCGTTTTGTACAGGGACGGTACAAAAAATTGTCCGAAAGAATAGGAATGGAATGGGATTTTACGTATTCCTCAGAGGCCACAATCCAGTGGGAAGGCTGAGAGAAAGAAACAAGGCCTAAAAAGGCAGATGAGCCAAATCTGCCCAAAGCCTCCAATGGCCACATTCCCTGGCATTGCTGAGGACTTCAGCCAAGCTCCAAGCAAAAGGTGAGCCCCTGATTTTGGTGCCAAGGGAAACTCCAAGTTAAGAATGATCCAAATATGAAGCGCTTCTCACAAAACTCAGCTTTGCAAACCTTTCTTTGGGCTAAAAAAGAAAAGATGGGAATGCCCTTGGCAGAAAAGCAGCTGTGAGGCACAGCAGGCTTCAAATGCCTGTCAGCAGGAGCTCCAGGAGAAACGGCTGCTGGCTCCGGGCATCCTGGGCTTTCCAGGCAGGTTTTGTAGCAGATTGCAAGGCAGTTTTCCTGCCTCTGGGGGGTGGCACCTGCATCCCGCTGGAAAGGGAAAATGTGGAGAGAGGGGCAAGCGGGAAGACGGTTGCTGATGTGTGTCCTTGGATCGCAGTTCCTCCCGGTGAGTCTGTGCTGCTGGAAGTTTGAAGGAGATCAGTCCTGGAGTACGTGTGGGTTCACCTGTGGGGTTTGGGAGCGACGCTGGCCATGAAATTCCAGGGATGTTCCCTTTGCTGGAGTGAGAAGCAGTGGAAGCACTTTGCTGTCTGCTTCTTCATCGCCTGCGCCTCGGTCCCCTGGGGCTCCAGGTAATCCCCTCTCACCTTTGCTTTTCCAAGGGTCTCTAAATGAGGGCTTGAGCTTTGGTGTAGCTCCCTTTACAGGGAAGATCTGTTCCAGGAAAGGTCTCCTGGTCTGGACCGATGGCGTTGCAGGAAGAGCAGGAAACCCCGCAGCTCCTGTGGCTCCCTCATCCGATTTGCCTGCAGGCAGCAGCAAGGATCATTCCCAAGTGTCATGCCCTGGCTCCGTGACTCGGTGAGGTTGTGTTCCCCCAAAGGCCAGGGGCTGCTTTGTTTTGCGGCTCACGAAAGTCCAGCTCGGTGGTGCTGGGTTTGGTTTTTGTGTGTAATGAAGGCACTGAAAAATTCCCCTCCTTCACTGGCACAGCCCTGGAGTGGGAGCAGATTCCCCTTATCCCGCAGTTATCCCGCTCCTGCCCTGGATCCCTGCGGTGCCGTGTGTTCTCCAAGCTCACAGCACTGCTGGCTCTAAACAAGAAAAACAATCCCTGTTCCTTCTCTTCTCCGTCCTTGATGTTCCCAGGCCCTGCATCTCCCTGGCTATTCCCTGTGGGAGTCTTCATCTCCATCCCACCTTATCCCGATCAGGTAAGGGTCTGAGATGTGTTTAGCAGCAAATGCATTCCTGTGAAGAAAGCCAAGAGCAAAGAGCATCCAGATGCAGAGAAGTCTTTAGAAAAGCGTTCCAGACGTGCAAATGAGGGATGTGTCTTCCTGCATCTCCTGTTGTTTTTCTCTGTCACGTTTTGGAAGGGTTTCTCTCAGTGATTTCCTGCAGTCCAGGTGCGTCCCTTCTTTTGTCCAAATCCAGTGCCAGAGGATTGAACAACTGACAAGTGGGGCCTGGGATGAAAACGGTTCTCCTAAAATGAGGGAAACAATGCTAGAAGAGAAATGAGCATCCTTTTAATGCCTGGAATAAAAATGCTGGAAAAGGGCACTTTTTATTTGATATGGTGTCATTCTCCTTTTTTTTTCCATAGCTAAAACTCCACGGTGAGCAATCAGAGCAGAAATAGGAAATGCAGGAGTCTTGGATTCCACAGTGGGATTAACTTCCCTTTTCTGCTCTCTTTCAGGACAGGAAAAACCACTGAACTCGCCCCATCTTTGGGACCAAGAGCTTTGGTGCTGGAGTAGGCAAAGCCAGCTAGGGCCCCCCTTGTCCTGCCCATGGTGTGGGTCAGGGACAGGCTCCTCTTCTCCTCTGTGCTGGGATGAACTGCCTAGGGAATGCTATTACTGACAGCCCGGTCCTAGCCCCGGCTACTGGAAATGGGCGGAGGTGAAGAGGCAAGTGCCAGAGTTGCTTGGGGATGATGGAATTGTGGTGTTTGGCTGTGCCCAGAGGGGCAGGTTGGGCATTTCTGTGTGTCTGAGGACCGGTTTGGGTGCTGGGGAGCCCGGGGAGCCGAGCTCTCAGTGCATTCCCAGCTCACCCGGGGGTGGGAGCTGGTGCAGGGCTCTGGTCGGGCTCGGGGCAGGCCCTGGCCCCGGCACAGACACGCTGGGGTGGTTTGGGGCCGCTTGGGGAGCCGTGGGAGGAGAATGAGGGATGGTGCTGGGCAGAGCGATCGGCCTGTGCTCGTGTCAGCGCAGCCGTGCAGGGCACTGGGATCTGGGTAAAACACCGGCTCTCCTGGTGTTCAGGGAAGCAAGGTCTGTATTTATCCATACATATTTATCCCTACATATTTATCCCTATATTTATCCATGGATTATCCATATATGTTTATCCATATACATTTATCCATATTTTTATCCACGTATTTACCCATGAATTTATCCCTATATTTACCCATGTATTTACCCAGGTATTTTATGAACACTCAAGTGCCATATCCATGTATTTTATGAGCACTTCCAGGGTTGGTGACTCCACCACTGCCCTGGGCAGCTGTTCCAGCGCTGGACAACCCTTCCCATGCTGGGCCAGGAGATGGATTCTGGAAATGCAGACTCCGAGGAGCAGGGGATTAAGGCAGCATTGGATTCCTTTATTCTCCCAGAAGGATAAAGGAGATTTATCCCCAGACGAACCAGAGGTGTTCACACTGAGGTCATTAGTGGGATTTCTTCCTTACTCCCACAAATACCCACTGGGGTGACAGAGTTCCCTACAAGGGCGGTGTTGGAAGGAGCTGCTGGAATGTTTTGCTGTTTATTGGGATCCACAGGATGTTTGGTGTCTCTCAGAGCTGTTCCAGGCTTTCCACAGACCCAAACGCTCCTCACACTTCTCCTCAGAGTAGAGAGGTTTCCCAGAGTGCTGGTTTTTAATTTCAGATGCTGGGATAACGACACGGCTTCAGGAGGCAGGAGACTCATTGTGCTGTGCCTCAGTCCAGGCAGGGACAACCCCCAGCTAATAAAAACCTCTTTAAAGCACAAAAAGTCCCATTAAACTGATATTATAAAGGCTGCAAATTGAAGCAGGCCTCAATCAGAAAGCAGCAGAATTTAATTCCCCCCCCTTGCCCATTTGCATGATGATCTCCTTCCTAATTGCCCATCTACGCTTTTCCCACAGAAGTGCTGTCCCGAGGTTGGAGATGGTTCCAGCTTTATGGAGCTTTGATCTTTATCTGGTTTTACTTTTTACAGGGCACAGAACCCGAGAGTGGCAGCTGCTTTCCTCTTGTTCCTCCTGTGGCAGTGAACTGCTCTTCCCGAGGACGGCTGCAGGAATTCTCAGGCAGCATAACGTATGGAATGCCAGGCACGCTACAGAATTCCAGTGGGAGCAGCAGGAACTTCTGTTCTTTACTGGCAGGGCTGTGCCATGAAGGGGAGCTCGGAGATATTGGTCAGCTCAGGGAATGAGCCTGGCTCATGGTAAGGAAATTCACTGTGCAGTTACTTCGGGCCCTTCTCCTCCTTCTCCTCCTTCTCCTCCTTCTCCTCCTTCTCCTCCTTCTCCTCCTTCTCCTCCTTCTCCTCCTTCTCCTCCTCCTTCTCCTTCTCCTTCTCCTTCTCCTTCTCCTTCTCCTTCTCCTTCTCCTTCTCCTCCTTCTCCTTCTCCTTCTCCTTCTCCTTCTCCTTCTCCTTCTCCTTCTCCTTCTCCTTCTCCCTCTCTTCCCAACACCAGTTCCAGACCTCAGTATAATCCATGTTCCCACAGCCTGACCTTGCAGTTTTCCCAGTTTAGCAGCCCCAGCCACACTTGCAGCCTCTCTGTCTGGACTTTGTCTTGCTGAAATCTCCCTTTGTTGATCCTTTGCTGCCTCACCTTTTATCCAGCAATAACGTGCAGTGGGTGGAAGCTTCTCAGAATTCCCTCCCTGTTCCACTGGAAACATTCCCAAGTGGAAGCAGCTGCACTGCCCATCAGCACTTGCCTGCTTTTAGGGGTGGTTGAGGCATGAAGGATGCAACAAATGGAGTTGGCTCCAAGGGGATGAAATGCTCCCCTGAGGCTGCTCAGAGAGCTGGAGCTGAGGAATCCGGGTGGGAATCACTCCAAGAAAAAGGAAGGAAAAGAGAGCAGAGGAACAGGGATGCAATTCCAACCTCTCCAAGGACTGGGATGGGCACATTCACCAACACCATTTAATCTAGACACGATTTCTTCTTTGCCTCTGGCTGCCAGGAGCAGGATGAGCAGTTTAATGAGTTTAAATAGTGAATAGTTTAATTAGCTGGAAGAGACTGGATCAATAGCTGCTTAAACAAACAACTGGATCCCTGTTTCCAAGCTTGGATGTAGTTTTGGAAAGTTCCTGGCAGTTTGGCAGGGATTAGTGATGCTGAGAATGTGCTTTTTTGTGGGTTTGGGGCTTTTACTCCTGTTCACGTGGCTGCTCTTTTTCTTGTTGAGTGGAAAACAGGAGGGAAAGAGCAACGACGGAAGGAATTCCACTCTTGCTGCTTCAAGGGATGGATCAGGAAGGGAACAGGCTGCAGGGAATTTGGAGTGCAAACTGAGATCTCTCCGATATTTTCGGCTCAGTCAGTCCATCAGTGCTTGGTAGCTGTTTAGGCCATGTGCAAGGTGAATGATGGTGCACATGGCAGAGCTGCTGGTGGCTCCTTCCCCTGCCCGGCTGTCAGTCACCCTGCAGGGTGCTGGAGCAGCGTGCCAGAGGCCGTGGATCCTATGGATCCCATGGATCCCAGGGGCGTGATCAGGAGCCTGGGCCTGCTGGCCACTCCTTGCTCTCTCTTACCCTGATTTTTCAGCTCTGCAGCGAATCCAGCTTGAGTTTTTCAACCCCCTAGAAACCCAGGGACCTTTCATGTCTGTTCTCAGATCTGGGATTTAAATCCAGCCCTTATCAAAGCACCCCGTGACCAGGCAGGCCCTGAATCCCAGCAGGGATCTGATAAAGAGGGACCTGACATCCTAAAGAAACCCTTTGAAATCCTGCTGGGATTGATTTGTATCCATAATGGAGCCCCGAGCTCTCTGCCAGGGAGAGATGAAGCTGCTCCTTTGCTTTATTATCCTCAGGCCCATCCCAGCTTTGAGGGAAATTCAGTCCCTCTTCAAGCCCCAAAATCATGGAAAAGCTCCTTTGTATCCTCTCCACAGCCCCTACGTGGATTAATCAACTTTTTATTTGATATGGTGTCATTCTCCTTTTTTTTCCATGGCTAAAACTCCACGGTGAGCAATCAGAGCAGAAATAGGAAATGCAGGAGTCTTGGATTCCACAGTGGGATTAACTTCCCTTTTCTGCTCTCTTTCAGGACAGGAAAAACCACTGAACTCGCCCCATCTTTGGGACCAAGAGCTTTGGTGCTGGAGTAGGCAAAGCCAGCTAGGGCCCCCCTTGTCCTGCCCATGGTGTGGGTCAGGGACAGGCTCCTCTTCTCCTCTGCGCTGGGATGAACTGCCTAGGGAATGCTATTACTGACAGCCCGGTCCTAGCCCCGGCTACTGGAAATGGGCGGAGGTGAAGAGGCAAGTGCCAGAGTTGCTTGGGGATGATGGAATTGTGGTGTTTGGCTGTGCCCAGAGGGGCAGGTTGGGCATTTCTGTGTGTCTGAGGACCGGTTTGGGTGCTGGGGAGCCCGGGGAGCCGAGCTCTCAGTGCATTCCCAGCTCACCCGGGGGTGGGAGCTGGTGCAGGGCTCTGGTCGGGCTCGGGGCAGGCCCTGGCCCCGGCACAGACACGCTGGGGTGGTTTGGGGCCGCTTGGGGAGCCGTGGGAGGAGAATGAGGGATGGTGCTGGGCAGAGCGATCGGCCTGTGCTCGTGTCAGCGCAGCCGTGCAGGGCACTGGGATCTGGGTAAAACACCGGCTCTCCTGGTGTTCAGGGAAGCAAGGTCTGTATTTATCCATACATATTTATCCCTACATATTTATCCCTATATTTATCCATGGATTATCCATATATGTTTATCCATATACATTTATCCATATTTTTATCCACGTATTTACCCATGAATTTATCCCTATATTTACCCATGTATTTACCCAGGTATTTTATGAACACTCAAGTGCCATATCCATGTATTTTATGAGCACTTCCAGGGTTGGTGACTCCACCACTGCCCTGGGCAGCTGTTCCAGCGCTGGACAACCCTTCCCATGCTGGGCCAGGAGATGGATTCTGGAAATGCAGACTCCGAGGAGCAGGGGATTAAGGCAGCATTGGATTCCTTTATTCTCCCAGAAGGATAAAGGAGATTTATCCCCAGACGAACCAGAGGTGTTCACACTGAGGTCATTAGTGGGATTTCTTCCTTACTCCCACAAATACCCACTGGGGTGACAGAGTTCCCTACAAGGGCGGTGTTGGAAGGAGCTGCTGGAATGTTTTGCTGTTTATTGGGATCCACAGGATGTTTGGTGTCTCTCAGAGCTGTTCCAGGCTTTCCACAGACCCAAACGCTCCTCACACTTCTCCTCAGAGTAGAGAGGTTTCCCAGAGTGCTGGTTTTTAATTTCAGATGCTGGGATAACGACACGGCTTCAGGAGGCAGGAGACTCATTGTGCTGTGCCTCAGTCCAGGCAGGGACAACCCCCAGCTAATAAAAACCTCTTTAAAGCACAAAAAGTCCCATTAAACTGATATTATAAAGGCTGCAAATTGAAGCAGGCCTCAATCAGAAAGCAGCAGAATTTAATTCCCCCCCCTTGCCCATTTGCATGATGATCTCCTTCCTAATTGCCCATCTACGCTTTTCCCACAGAAGTGCTGTCCCGAGGTTGGAGATGGTTCCAGCTTTATGGAGCTTTGATCTTTATCTGGTTTTACTTTTTACAGGGCACAGAACCCGAGAGTGGCAGCTGCTTTCCTCTTGTTCCTCCTGTGGCAGTGAACTGCTCTTCCCAAGGACGGCTGCAGGAATTCTCAGGCAGCATAACGTATGGAATGCCAGGCACGCTACAGAATTCCAGTGGGAGCAGCAGGAACTTCTGTTCTTTACTGGCAGGGCTGTGCCATGAAGGGGAGCTCGGAGATATTGGTCAGCTCAGGGAATGAGCCTGGCTCATGGTAAGGAAATTCACTGTGCAGTTACTTCGGGCCCTTCTCCTCCTTCTCCTCCTTCTCCTCCTTCTCCTCCTTCTCCTCCTTCTCCTTCTCCTTCTCCTTCTCCTTCTCCTTCTCCTTCTCCTTCTCCTTCTCCTTCTCCTTCTCCTTCTCCTTCTCCTTCTCCTTCTCCTTCTCCTTCTCCCTCTCTTCCCAACACCAGTTCCAGACCTCAGTATAATCCATGTTCCCACAGCCTGACCTTGCAGTTTTCCCAGTTTAGCAGCCCCAGCCACACTTGCAGCCTCTCTGTCTGGACTTTGTCTTGCTGAAATCTCCCTTTGTTGATCCTTTGCTGCCTCACCTTTTATCCAGCAATAACGTGCAGTGGGTGGAAGCTTCTCAGAATTCCCTCCCTGTTCCACTGGAAACATTCCCAAGTGGAAGCAGCTGCACTGCCCATCAGCACTTGCCTGCTTTTAGGGGTGGTTGAGGCATGAAGGATGCAACAAATGGAGTTGGCTCCAAGGGGATGAAATGCTCCCCCTGAGGCTGCTCAGAGAGCTGGAGCTGAGGAATCCGGGTGGGAATCACTCCAAGAAAAAGGAAGGAAAAGAGAGCAGAGGAACAGGGATGCAATTCCAACCTCTCCAAGGACTGGGATGGGCACATTCACCATCACCATTTAATCTAGACACGATTTCTTCTTTGCCTCTGGCTGCCAGGAGCAGGATGAGCAGTTTAATGAGTTTAAATAGTGAATAGTTTAATTAGCTGGAAGAGACTGGATCAATAGCTGCTTAAACAAACAACTGGATCCCTGTTTCCAAGCTTGGATGTAGTTTTGGAAGGTTCCTGGCAGTTTGGCAGGGATTAGTGATGCTGAGAATGTGCTTTTTTGTGGGTTTGGGGCTTTTACTCCTGTTCACGTGGCTGCTCTTTTTCTTGTTGAGTGGAAAACAGGAGGGAAAGAGCAACGACGGAAGGAATTCCACTCTTGCTGCTTCAAGGGATGGATCAGGAAGGGAACAGGCTGCAGGGAATTTGGAGTGCAAACTGAGATCTCTCCGATATTTTCGGCTCAGTCAGTCCATCAGTGCTTGGTAGCTGTTTAGGCCACGTGCAAGGTGAATGATGGTGCACATGGCAGAGCTGCTGGTGGCTCCTTCCCCTGCCCGGCTGTCAGTCACCCTGCAGGGTGCTGGAGCAGCGTGCCAGAGGCCGTGGATCCTATGGATCCCATGGATCCCAGGGGCGTGATCAGGAGCCTGGGCCTGCTGGCCACTCCTTGCTCTCTCTTACCCTGATTTTTCAGCTCTGCAGCGAATCCAGCTTGAGTTTTTCAACCCCCTAGAAACCCAGGGACCTTTCATGTCTGTTCTCAGATCTGGGATTTAAATCCAGCCCTTATCAAAGCACCCCGTGACCAGGCAGGCCCTGAATCCCAGCAGGGATCTGATAAAGAGGGACCTGACATCCTAAAGAAACCCTTTGAAATCCTGCTGGGATTGATTTGTATCCATAATGGAGCCCCGAGCTCTCTGCCAGGGAGAGATGAAGCTGCTCCTTTGCTTTATTATCCTCAGGCCCATCCCAGCTTTGAGGGAAATTCAGTCCCTCTTCAAGCCCCAAA
Source organism: Coloeus monedula (assembly GCF_965178545.1). Taxonomy (NCBI): domain Eukaryota; kingdom Metazoa; phylum Chordata; class Aves; order Passeriformes; family Corvidae; genus Coloeus; species Coloeus monedula. The sequence continues at coordinate 36,414 of NW_028120690.1, read as the reverse complement.
ATCATGGAAAAGCTCCTTTGTATCCTCTCCACAGCCCCTACGTGGATTAATCAACTTTTTATTTGATATGGTGTCATTCTCCTTTTTTTTCCATGGCTAAAACTCCACGGTGAGCAATCAGAGCAGAAATAGGAAATGCAGGAGTCTTGGATTCCACAGTGGGATTAACTTCCCTTTTCTGCTCTCTTTCAGGACAGGAAAAACCACTGAACTCGCCCCATCTTTGGGACCAAGAGCTTTGGTGCTGGAGTAGGCAAAGCCAGCTAGGGCCCCCCTTGTCCTGCCCATGGTGTGGGTCAGGGACAGGCTCCTCTTCTCCTCTGTGCTGGGATGAACTGCCTAGGGAATGCTATTACTGACAGCCCGGTCCTAGCCCCGGCTACTGGAAATGGGCGGAGGTGAAGAGGCAAGTGCCAGAGTTGCTTGGGGATGATGGAATTGTGGTGTTTGGCTGTGCCCAGAGGGGCAGGTTGGGCATTTCTGTGTGTCTGAGGACCGGTTTGGGTGCTGGGGAGCCCGGGGAGCCGAGCTCTCAGTGCATTCCCAGCTCACCCGGGGGTGGGAGCTGGTGCAGGGCTGGGTGACAGCCTCTGGTCGGGCTCGGGGCAGGCCCTGGCCCCGGCACAGACACGCTGGGGTGCTTTGGGGCCGCTTGGGGAGCAATGGGAAGAAAATGAGGGATGGTGCTGGGCAGAGCGATCGGCCTGTGCTCGTGTCAGCGCAGCCGTGCAGGGCACTGGGATCTGGGTAAAACACCGGCTCTCCTGGTGTTCAGGGATGCAAGGTCTGAGGGACCGGATTTACTTGGGGTTTTCCAGGACAGCAGGAAGAAGAGGAAATGTGGTGCCAGAGGTGCGTCCCATCAGGTTGCAGTTCCCTCTTTCCCATTTCCATTTCCTCCTCAGTGCGGGTGTCCCCTGCAGCCCATGAGCACGTGGCCGGTGACAACTCCCTGTCTGTGGAGGGATTCCTTATGGAACAAGGGCAGATGACACTTGTGTGAGGCTTACGACTGTTAGAATTAGACCAGGATGGGTTTAAGGAAAACTAGAATCGTGTGTTAATCTTACTGGTCAATGAACAAATGGAATCCACACTTCTGTAAGAAAAAATAGAGTGTATGGAGCATATAGAAGAAGCTGGTTTTGCCTGCTGCTGCTGCTTGGCTGTATCATGTAACCCCATTCGAACTCTGCCTTCAAGACAGCTGTGAGACCGTGAAATAAAGAACTTAGCAGAACAGCAGCCTCCTCTGCTCTTTCACCCTGGTCCGAGAAGGAGGGGTACCCTGTCAAAGGCTCAACACTTGCCTTTCTGACTTTGTTTCTAAATTTCTACCTTTCTAATTTTGTTTGTTTCTAATTTTTTTGTTTGTTTGTTTCTAACTTTGTTTGTTTTCAACTTTCTCCCTTTAGAAATTTGTTTGTTTCTTGTATTTTACCTCTTTGTTTGTTTCTAAATTTCTGCCGTTGTAACTTTGTTTCTAACTTTCTACTTTTAAAATTTCATTTGTTTTTAACTTTTTACCATTCCTCCCAGCGAGGGCTGTGTGCAGAATACTAAAACCTGTTAAGTTCTTCACTTTTACGTCTATAGGCAAATGCTACTGATTTAGATGTAAATTCATTTTGAAATAAGCCAGCCCTCTCTGTCTACTCTGTCGCATACAGCAATATAAGAAGCTGGGAATAGAGATCCGCAGGTGTTGAGAATAAGGAGCCGGCGTTTTTCTGTAGGAAGGAAAGCAGCAAGCGCCTGGCCCCAGGAGCCGAGACGCTCGGGCTGCAGGAGCTGCAGAGCGCCCGGAGCCGGCTTTTCCCTGTGCTCTGTGCCTGCCCCCGGGCTGAGCTGGGCGGCGCTGCTGCCGCCTGGTGGCGAGAGCGCGGCACTGCCGCCCCCGACACGGCGCCCCGGCGCTGCTGCCGCCCGGTGCCGGCTGAGCCGAGAGGGCGGCGGCCTCGGTGGCTGCCGAGCGTGGCAAGGAGCGGGAGCGAGCGGGGCCGGGTCTGTCAGCGGAGGGGAGGGGCGAAGGGCGGTTCGGAGCGCCAAGGGACACGGCCGTGCACGAGCGGGGCCACAGCTATGGAAAGGGCCGGGCGCCGTGCGGGGCGGTGACCGCGGGGAATGACAGCGCGGGGGGCGGCCCGGCGGGGCCGGTTTTGCCGGGCAGCAGAGGCGCGGTCGCAGCGCGACCCGGGCGGGAGGCACCGGGCGGGCACGGTCGGAATAGAGCCGCCCGCGTGTCGCTCTCAAGGAGGCGGCTCGGAAAGGAAGGCGCAGTTCCGCGCTCTCGGGACGGCGTTAAGTGACGTTTTTATTAGAATAGTATAGTTTTTATTTTATTTTATTATTTTATTATCTGCCAGGACCTTGCAGAGGGTGGTTTACACTTCCGCCACACTCAAGATGGCGGACGCAGTAGGCCCCCTGCGAGAGGTGTCCCTGCCGATGCCTGCCGCCGGTCGCGGAGCCGTCGGCCGCCTCCGGCGCGGCTGACCCCGCCAGCCGTGTCCTCGCACCGGGAAGCACGGCGGAAAATCGCGCGGAAAGCGCGGGGCCGGCGTCGGAGTCCGGGCCGGATTCAGGCAGCCGACTAGACAGAAGCCCTTGTGAGGGGCGGCGGGGGCCCTAAGTGTACCACACTAAAGATGGCGGCTCGACCGGAAGTGGCTTCTGCCAGCACCCAAGATGGCGGCGAAGGGCGGAAGTGTCGTCACTGCCACACTAAAGATGGCGGTCGTGTGCACTGTTTTCTGACCTTCTCAATATGGCGGAAGGGAAGGCCCCCCCCCCCCCCCCCCCCCCAAGCTGCGTCTATTCGGCTGCCTGAACGCGACGCCGACGCCGACGTCAGCCCAGCGCTTGCGCGCAATTTTCTGAGGCGTTTCCCGCTACGCGGACACCGACTGTGGGGTCAGCGGCGCCTGGGGCAGGCGGGAGCATTCAGGCAGTCGAATAGACGGACCGGGGGGGGGGGGGGGTCCTTCCGGCCGCCATCTTGAGAAGGTCGAATAGCCACATCGGTGCCGTATCGGTGACTTCCGCCCTTCTTCGCCAGGAGCGCCAATGGCGGGGAGCCCGGGGAGCAGCGCTGCCGGGCCGGGGGCACCGGGGCGGGTGCTCCGGGCTCGGAGGTGAGCGGGGAACGGGGACAGCCCCGAGCGGACGGTGGGGGCCGCGGGGGATCGGTATTCCGGCCCAGGGATGAGTGTTCCGGCACAGGGGTGGCTGTCCCGGCACAGGGATGCGTTCCTGGACTGTCTAATAATATTATTTAACGATCGTGCAAGGAGATCTGTATAAAAAAATCCTCCGTGGTCATCCTTCTCCCACAGCCCCGCTGTGTTTTCAGGATCTTGGGGGAAGAGTTTGGGTCTGAACAAGGCTCTCGGGCACAGGGTGGGATTCTTGGGGTGCAGGGCCAGGATTTGGACTCGATGCTCCCTGTGGGTCCCTTGCAGCCCAGGAAATGCTGCGATCCTGTGCCTCTGAGGGTGAAATAAAGGGCAGCGGTGGGGTTTGTGCCCGCTGTATTCACGGCCCCGCCGGCTCAGGGCGGGTTAAAGGCGCAGCTGCCCCGAGACAGCGGGACCGGCCGGGGCTGCTCGCTCCCGGTGCTGCCGCCTCGTGGGGAGAGCCCGGCACTGCAGCCCGCGCAGGCGCTGGACCACGGGATGGGCGTGGAACAGCAGCGCAGGGGATGCTGAGGCAGCCCAGGGAATGCTGCGGTCCCAGGGAAGGCTGAGGCGTCCCCTGCCCGGGGCACTCGGCAGCAAACCCCTGATGTTGAGCAGAAAAAGGAAAGTTCTGGGTTAGTGGGAGGAGGTTTCTGGAATGGAGCTGGGACAGGTGCTGATCCACGCATGGAATCACGGGCTGGTTTGGCTTGGAAGGGACCACCAGGATCATTTACACTCTGTTTGTTGTCTGATTGCACAGCGAAGAACATCCAGAACTGCCACCTCACCCTCACGGACAGCAGGAATGTCTTCCATAGCTCTTGTTTTGGAATGGGAATGGCTGTTGGGAGCTCTGGCAGGACCAGGTAAGAAGAGAAATGGGATCATTGTGGCTGCTGCTGGAGGTGGTTTTCTGCTTTCCGGCTGTTCTTCTCATTGATCCTTTCACAGCAGTGTTCTAGGGCACATTTGAGGGTAATTCCAGGAATTTGAAACCAGATAAAAACTGGTGGGGCAAAAATGTGAACACAATCCATTTCTGGTAGTTCCAAGCTTCTCCCACAACACCGTTCCAGGGGAAAGCTGATAAAAGGGTAAAGATGCAGAGGAACAAGTGCTGTAAAGCCCCCTGGCGCTCTGAGAGAGCAAACCTTCCAGTAGTCCCAGCAGATCTCTTGGAGAAAGTGTGGGATCGCAAGGTTTTCCAGGAAAGCAAAACAAGGGTGGAGATGAGGGAATAGGCTTCCAGTTCTTCCTTTAGCTGAAAGCCTGGGGGAATTGAGAGGGGCCACAAGAACTGTTTGTGTAGGCAAATGGGAGTTTGGGGTCTGAATCTGAGTTTCCCTCTGGGGCATTTTTGAGGGAAAAGCTGAGGTGCTGTTTAAGGGAGAGAATGGACATTTTTGGGGTGGAAAAAGTTGAATCAATATTGTAGAGGAAGTAAAACGCTGGGGGTAAAAGTGGATGCAATGTGGAGGGGACAGATTGAATATTTTGGAGGCAAAATGGGGAACTGAGTAGTGGAGAGATGGGGAACATTTTGGAGGCAACACTTGACAAACTCTCTGGGGTGGAGAACGACCACATTGAGGGAAAAATGAGGTGATGAGCAGTGGGCACGTAGGGAAGGTCGTGGGGGTAAATCTTGAGAAAAGCCCCGTGGTATTCAAGAAATCCTTGGTAGCAGGACTGAGGAATTCAGTGGTGGAAAAATAGGGGAATTTTGCGGGGGTAAAACTTTAAAAGATCTAAGAGTTGAGAGTGTGTGTTTTTAGGTAGAAAGGATGTCTTGTTGAAGTTGGGCGTCTGGATTGTGGCATTTATGGATCCAGAAAGTAGAAGATAAAGGAGACTCCCAAAGCCTCGGTAGCTGTGTTAAGAAATCCGTCCCAGGGAAGAAAGGTACCTAAACCTCCTAGAAGTAGGGACTAATTAGCATGGGAAGGGGAAAACCCACCCCCAGTGGGAGAGAGCACGCCGGGTAAGGGAAGAGAAGGATGCCCTTAAGAAGAAGTAGGGAAGGTGAATTTCTCGGCTTGCTGAAATGTATCAAAAAGTTTGGAATCTGGGTCTGTGTGGAGGCCGGGATTTTCTCAGCCATATGCAGAGCCCAGCACTAGGAATAAAGGAATTCCAGGCTTTACAACGCCAAAAATGCAGTACCAGAGAGTTCTGTTATCCCGAGGACTTGGGGGATACTTGGCAAAAATTTCCGGGGGCCCAGGCTGGACCGAGCTTTTAACGCTCCCCGGATTCACGGGATCGGGGATTCCAGCGTGCCCTGCACGGGTTTTTTCAGGGAAGTCCCAAATCCTTCGTGTGAGCACGAAGCAGAATCCCCTGGGAGCTGTGAAGGCAACAGGATATTTCTTGGGAATTTTGAAGGGTTGGGTGAGTCCTCAGTGTTAGGTTGGAATGAACGCAAATTGTCCGGGAGTTGCTGGTTTGGGGATGGCCGGGTCTGGGTTTGGATTTGTGGGCACCGAGTGTTCCTTGTGTCAGCTTTAGGTCTTCTGGATTGGTGGGAATTGTCAGAGAAAAGAGAAGGCAATTGAAATGCGGAGCTCCATTCCCGGAGAAATGGTCAGGATGGGAGCGGGAAGGCTGTGGAGCTGCTGGGAGCTCGTGGAGAACGAAAGGATCTGAGGCCTGGAGGCAAAAGCTGTGGAACAAAGCCTGAAAAGGGTGTGGGGTGGGGCGGGAGGGGGAGGAGGGCACCGTGGTGGGGGGAAAGAGGGAAAGGATCCCTGCTCCGGGAATCCAGCAGGGACCAGGAGAGGATCATTTTCCATCCACTGCTCTCAGTGGAATCCTAATAAGGACGGTGGAAGGGAAGTGATTCGTTTGTTCTTAGGTTTGGAATGAAAGGTGCTCTTGCAGAGGGAACTATTGACCTGTTAAAATTCTGTTGGATACAGGAAAAGAGGGAGGAAGCAAGCAGCTGGGGAATGAAGGGGTGGATTTTTTGGTGGATACAGGGAAAGAGACGGGAAGGGGCTCTCAAGTAGAATACACCTCATGGGCAGCACCAGGAGAAGCCTCAAGTGCCCTTTTTTTCCAAGCTCTGACATTCCAGAGGAGTAAGCAGTGGTCAGCCCATCACTTTCTGTATTCCTTGGATGCCCAGTGCTTTGTTGGGAAGAGATAATATTTGGAAATGAACAAATCCGGGGATGTAATTTCCTGATAGTAAAGCCCCAGAGAGCCTGGTTTTGATATCCTTCCAGCACCCAAACGCAGCAGAGGGAATCCTGGCGGAGCTGGAAAACGCTGTCGCTCCGTCGGTGGAATTCCTGGGAACTGGAAAGCAGCAGAAGCAGCAAGAACAGAGTTGGAAGCAGGCTCCAGCCGGGTAAGGCAGACACCAAATCCTTTGGAACTGGGCAGGGGTGGGAAGAATGAATTCTTACATTTGTAGCCCAGGGATTCCTGAGCAGGATCCCGGCAGGGAAGACTGCAGGGATCAGGCTGGGGCCTGATCGCAGCTGGGGGCAGCGAGCCTTGGAATTGGCTGAAGGGAAGAAAGAGGGATCCTTTGAGCACAAGGATCAGGTGTCAAATGCGGAGATGGCATCAGACAATTCCTCGGGAGGGTTTAGTTCCTGGGCCAAATCGATCTGCTGCCTTGTGAAGGAGCTCAGAGACCTGGGAAGAGCCCAAGCAACGCAGGGAATGCACCGGCAGATAAAAGTGCCGGGGAACGGTGGGGAAAAGCATCCGAACAGGGGGCCTCGTTTTGTACAGGGACGGTACAAAAAATTGTCCGAAAGAATAGGAATGGAATGGGATTTTACGTATTCCTCGGAGGCCACAATCCAGTGGGAAGGCTGAGAGAAAGAAACAAGGCCTAAAAAGGCAGATGAGCCAAATCTGCCCAAAGCCTCCAATGGCCACATTCCCTGGCATTGCTGAGGACTTCAGCCAAGCTCCAAGCAAAAGGTGAGCCCCTGATTTTGGTGCCAAGGGAAACTCCAAGTTAAGAATGATCCAAATATGAAGCGCTTCTCACAAAACTCAGCTTTGCAAACCTTTCTTTGGGCTAAAAAAGAAAAGATGGGAATGCCCTTGGCAGAAAAGCAGCTGTGAGGCACAGCAGGCTTCAAATGCCTGTCAGCAGGAGCTCCAGGAGAAACGGCTGCTGGCTCCGGGCATCCTGGGCTTTCCAGGCAGGTTTTGTAGCAGATTGCAAGGCAGTTTTCCTGCCTCTGGGGGGTGGCACCTGCATCCCGCTGGAAAGGGAAAATGTGGAGAGAGGGGCAAGCGGGAAGACGGTTGCTGATGTGTGTCCTTGGATCGCAGTTCCTCCCGGTGAGTCTGTGCTGCTGGAAGTTTGAAGGAGATCAGTCCTGGAGTACGTGTGGGTTCACCTGTGGGGTTTGGGAGCGACGCTGGCCATGAAATTCCAGGGATGTTCCCTTTGCTGGAGTGAGAAGCAGTGGAAGCACTTTGCTGTCTGCTTCTTCATCGCCTGCGCCTCGGTCCCCTGGGGCTCCAGGTAATCCCCTCTCACCTTTGCTTTTCCAAGGGTCTCTAAATGAGGGCTTGAGCTTTGGTGTAGCTCCCTTTACAGGGAAGATCTGTTCCAGGAAAGGTCTCCTGGTCTGGACCGATGGCGTTGCAGGAAGAGCAGGAAACCCCGCAGCTCCTGTGGCTCCCTCATCCGATTTGCCTGCAGGCAGCAGCAAGGATCATTCCCAAGTGTCATGCCCTGGCTCCGTGACTCGGTGAGGTTGTGTTCCCCCAAAGGCCAGGGGCCGCTTTGTTTTGCGGCTCACGAAAGTCCAGCTCGGTGGTGCTGGGTTTGGTTTTTGTGTGTAATGAAGGCACTGAAAAATTCCCCTCCTTCACTGGCACAGCCCTGGAGTGGGAGCAGATTCCCCTTATCCCGCAGTTATCCCGCTCCTGCCCTGGATCCCTGCGGTGCCGTGTGTTCTCCAAGCTCACAGCACTGCTGGCTCTAAACAAGAAAAACAATCCCTGTTCCTTCTCTTCTCCGTCCTTGATGTTCCCAGGCCCTGCATCTCCCTGGCTATTCCCTGTGGGAGTCTTCATCTCCATCCCACCTTATCCCGATCAGGTAAGGGTCTGAGATGTGTTTAGCAGCAAATGCATTCCTGTGAAGAAAGCCAAGAGCAAAGAGCATCCAGATGCAGAGAAGTCTTTAGAAAAGCGTTCCAGACGTGCAAATGAGGGATGTGTCTTCCTGCATCTCCTGTTGTTTTTCTCTGTCACGTTTTGGAAGGGTTTCTCTCAGTGATTTCCTGCAGTCCAGGTGCGTCCCTTCTTTTGTCCAAATCCAGTGCCAGAGGATTGAACAACTGACGAGTGGGGCCTGGGATGAAAACGGTTCTCCTAAAATGAGGGAAACAATGCTAGAAGAGAAATGAGCATCCTTTTAATGCCTGGAATAAAAATGCTGGAAAAGGGCACTTTTTATTTGCTATGGTGTCATTCTCCTTTTTTTTTCCATAGCTAAAACTCCACGGTGAGCAATCAGAGCAGAAATAGGAAATGCAGGAGTCTTGGATTCCACAGTGGGATTAACTTCCCTTTTCTGCTCTCTTTCAGGACAGGAAAAACCACTGAACTCGCCCCATCTTTGGGACCAAGAGCTTTGGTGCTGGAGTAGGCAAAGCCAGCTAGGGCCCCCCTTGTCCTGCCCATGGTGTGGGTCAGGGACAGGCTCCTCTTCTCCTCTGCGCTGGGATGAACTGCCTAGGGAATGCTATTACTGACAGCCCGGTCCTAGCCCCGGCTACTGGAAATGGGCGGAGGTGAAGAGGCAAGTGCCAGAGTTGCTTGGGGATGATGGAATTGTGGTGTTTGGCTGTGCCCAGAGGGGCAGGTTGGGCATTTCTGTGTGTCTGAGGACCGGTTTGGGTGCTGGGGAGCCCGGGGAGCCGAGCTCTCAGTGCATTCCCAGCTCACCCGGGGGTGGGAGCTGGTGCAGGGCTCTGGTCGGGCTCGGGGCAGGCCCTGGCCCCGGCACAGACACGCTGGGGTGGTTTGGGGCCGCTTGGGGAGCCGTGGGAGGAGAATGAGGGATGGTGCTGGGCAGAGCGATCGGCCTGTGCTCGTGTCAGCGCAGCCGTGCAGGGCACTGGGATCTGGGTAAAACACCGGCTCTCCTGGTGTTCAGGGAAGCAAGGTCTGTATTTATCCATACATATTTATCCCTACATATTTATCCCTATATTTATCCATGGATTATCCATATATGTTTATCCATATACATTTATCCATATTTTTATCCACGTATTTACCCATGAATTTATCCCTATATTTACCCATGTATTTACCCAGGTATTTTATGAACACTCAAGTGCCATATCCATGTATTTTATGAGCACTTCCAGGGTTGGTGACTCCACCACTGCCCTGGGCAGCTGTTCCAGCGCTGGACAACCCTTCCCATGCTGGGCCAGGAGATGGATTCTGGAAATGCAGACTCCGAGGAGCAGGGGATTAAGGCAGCATTGGATTCCTTTATTCTCCCAGAAGGATAAAGGAGATTTATCCCCAGACGAACCAGAGGTGTTCACACTGAGGTCATTAGTGGGATTTCTTCCTTACTCCCACAAATACCCACTGGGGTGACAGAGTTCCCTACAAGGGCGGTGTTGGAAGGAGCTGCTGGAATGTTTTGCTGTTTATTGGGATCCACAGGATGTTTGGTGTCTCTCAGAGCTGTTCCAGGCTTTCCACAGACCCAAACGCTCCTCACACTTCTCCTCAGAGTAGAGAGGTTTCCCAGAGTGCTGGTTTTTAATTTCAGATGCTGGGATAACGACACGGCTTCAGGAGGCAGGAGACTCATTGTGCTGTGCCTCAGTCCAGGCAGGGACAACCCCCAGCTAATAAAAACCTCTTTAAAGCACAAAAAGTCCCATTAAACTGATATTATAAAGGCTGCAAATTGAAGCAGGCCTCAATCAGAAAGCAGCAGAATTTAATTCCCCCCCCTTGCCCATTTGCATGATGATCTCCTTCCTAATTGCCCATCTACGCTTTTCCCACAGAAGTGCTGTCCCGAGGTTGGAGATGGTTCCAGCTTTATGGAGCTTTGATCTTTATCTGGTTTTACTTTTTACAGGGCACAGAACCCGAGAGTGGCAGCTGCTTTCCTCTTGTTCCTCCTGTGGCAGTGAACTGCTCTTCCCGAGGACGGCTGCAGGAATTCTCAGGCAGCATAACATATGGAATGCCAGGCACGCTACAGAATTCCAGTGGGAGCAGCAGGAACTTCTGTTCTTTACTGGCAGGGCTGTGCCATGAAGGGGAGCTCGGAGATATTGGTCAGCTCAGGGAATGAGCCTGGCTCATGGTAAGGAAATTCACTGTGCAGTTACTTCGGGCCCTTCTCCTCCTTCTCCTCCTTCTCCTCCTTCTCCTCCTTCTCCTCCTCCTTCTCCTTCTCCTCCTCCTTCTCCTCCTCCTTCTCCTCCTCCTTCTCCTTCTCCTTCTCCTTCTCCTTCTCCTTCTCCTTCTCCTTCTCCTTCTCCTTCTCCTTCTCCTTCTCCTTCTCCTTCTCCTTCTCCTTCTCCCTCTCTTCCCAACACCAGTTCCAGACCTCAGTATAATCCATGTTCCCACAGCCTGACCTTGCAGTTTTCCCAGTTTAGCAGCCCCAGCCACACTTGCAGCCTCTCTGTCTGGACTTTGTCTTGCTGAAATCTCCCTTTGTTGATCCTTTGCTGCCTCACCTTTTATCCAGCAATAACGTGCAGTGGGTGGAAGCTTCTCAGAATTCCCTCCCTGTTCCACTGGAAACATTCCCAAGTGGAAGCAGCTGCACTGCCCATCAGCACTTGCCTGCTTTTAGGGGTGGTTGAGGCATGAAGGATGCAACAAATGGAGTTGGCTCCAAGGGGATGAAATGCTCCCCCTGAGGCTGCTCAGAGAGCTGGAGCTGAGGAATCCGGGTGGGAATCACTCCAAGAAAAAGGAAGGAAAAGAGAGCAGAGGAACAGGGATGCAATTCCAACCTCTCCAAGGACTGGGATGGGCACATTCACCATCACCATTTAATCTAGACACGATTTCTTCTTTGCCTCTGGCTGCCAGGAGCAGGATGAGCAGTTTAATGAGTTTAAATAGTGAATAGTTTAATTAGCTGGAAGAGACTGGATCAATAGCTGCTTAAACAAACAACTGGATCCCTGTTTCCAAGCTTGGATGTAGTTTTGGAAGGTTCCTGGCAGTTTGGCAGGGATTAGTGATGCTGAGAATGTGCTTTTTTGTGGGTTTGGGGCTTTTACTCCTGTTCACGTGGCTGCTCTTTTTCTTGTTGAGTGGAAAACAGGAGGGAAAGAGCAACGACGGAAGGAATTCCACTCTTGCTGCTTCAAGGGATGGATCAGGAAGGGAACAGGCTGCAGGGAATTTGGAGTGCAAACTGAGATCTCTCCGATATTTTCGGCTCAGTCAGTCCATCAGTGCTTGGTAGCTGTTTAGGCCACGTGCAAGGTGAATGATGGTGCACATGGCAGAGCTGCTGGTGGCTCCTTCCCCTGCCCGGCTGTCAGTCACCCTGCAGGGTGCTGGAGCAGCGTGCCAGAGGCCGTGGATCCTATGGATCCCATGGATCCCAGGGGCGTGATCAGGAGCCTGGGCCTGCTGGCCACTCCTTGCTCTCTCTTACCCTGATTTTTCAGCTCTGCAGCGAATCCAGCTTGAGTTTTTCAACCCCCTAGAAACCCAGGGACCTTTCATGTCTGTTCTCAGATCTGGGATTTAAATCCAGCCCTTATCAAAGCACCCCGTGACCAGGCAGGCCCTGAATCCCAGCAGGGATCTGATAAAGAGGGACCTGACATCCTAAAGAAACCCTTTGAAATCCTGCTGGGATTGATTTGTATCCATAATGGAGCCCCGAGCTCTCTGCCAGGGAGAGATGAAGCTGCTCCTTTGCTTTATTATCCTCAGGCCCATCCCAGCTTTGAGGGAAATTCAGTCCCTCTTCAAGCCCCAAAATCATGGAAAAGCTCCTTTGTATCCTCTCCACAGCCCCTACGTGGATTAATCAACTTTTTATTTGATATGGTGTCATTCTCCTTTTTTTTCCATGGCTAAAACTCCACGGTGAGCAATCAGAGCAGAAATAGGAAATGCAGGAGTCTTGGATTCCACAGTGGGATTAACTTCCCTTTTCTGCTCTCTTTCAGGACAGGAAAAACCACTGAACTCGCCCCATCTTTGGGACCAAGAGCTTTGGTGCTGGAGTAGGCAAAGCCAGCTAGGGCCCCCCTTGTCCTGCCCATGGTGTGGGTCAGGGACAGGCTCCTCTTCTCCTCTGTGCTGGGATGAACTGCCTAGGGAATGCTATTACTGACAGCCCGGTCCTAGCCCCGGCTACTGGAAATGGGCGGAGGTGAAGAGGCAAGTGCCAGAGTTGCTTGGGGATGATGGAATTGTGGTGTTTGGCTGTGCCCAGAGGGGCAGGTTGGGCATTTCTGTGTGTCTGAGGACCGGTTTGGGTGCTGGGGAGCCCGGGGAGCCGAGGCTCCCGGGGGTGGGAGCTGGTGCAGGGCTGGGTGACAGCCTCTGGTCGGGCTCGGGGCAGGCCCTGGCCCCGGCACAGACACGCTGGGGTGCTTTGGGGCCGCTTGGGGAGCAATGGGAAGAAAATGAGGGATGGTGCTGGGCAGAGCGATCGGCCTGTGCTCGTGTCAGCGCAGCCGTGCAGGGCACTGGGATCTGGGTAAAACACCGGCTCTCCTGGTGTTCAGGGATGCAAGGTCTGAGGGACCGGATTTACTTGGGGTTTTCCAGGACAGCAGGAAGAAGAGGAAATGTGGTGCCAGAGGTGCGTCCCATCAGGTTGCAGTTCCCTCTTTCCCATTTCCATTTCCTCCTCAGTGCGGGTGTCCCCTGCAGCCCATGAGCACGTGGCCGGTGACAACTCCCTGTCTGTGGAGGGATTCCTTATGGAACAAGGGCAGATGACACTTGTGTGAGGCTTACGACTGTTAGAATTAGACCAGGATGGGTTTAAGGAAAACTAGAATCGTGTGTTAATCTTACTGGTCAATGAACAAATGGAATCCACACTTCTGTAAGAAAAAATAGAGTGTATGGAGCATATAGAAGAAGCTGGTTTTGCCTGCTGCTGCTGCTTGGCTGTATCATGTAACCCCATTCGAACTCTGCCTTCAAGACAGCTGTGAGACCGTGAAATAAAGAACTTAGCAGAACAGCAGCCTCCTCTGCTCTTTCACCCTGGTCCGAGAAGGAGGGGTACCCTGTCAAAGGCTCAACACTTGCCTTTCTGACTTTGTTTCTAAATTTCTACCTTTCTAATTTTGTTTGTTTCTAATTTTTTTGTTTGTTTGTTTCTAACTTTGTTTGTTTTCAACTTTCTCCCTTTAGAAATTTGTTTGTTTCTTGTATTTTACCTCTTTGTTTGTTTCTAAATTTCTGCCGTTGTAACTTTGTTTCTAACTTTCTACTTTTAAAATTTCATTTGTTTTTAACTTTTTATCATTCCTCCCAGCGAGGGCTGTGTGCAGAATACTAAAACCTGTTAAGTTCTTCACTTTTACGTCTATAGGCAAATGCTACTGATTTAGATGTAAATTCATTTTGAAATAAGCCAGCCCTCTCTGTCTACTCTGTCGCATACAGCAATATAAGAAGCTGGGAATAGAGATCCGCAGGTGTTGAGAATAAGGAGCCGGCGTTTTTCTGTAGGAAGGAAAGCAGCAAGCGCCTGGCCCCAGGAGCCGAGACGCTCGGGCTGCAGGAGCTGCAGAGCGCCCGGAGCCGGCTTTTCCCTGTGCTCTGTGCCTGCCCCCGGGCTGAGCTGGGCGGCGCTGCTGCCGCCTGGTGGCGAGAGCGCGGCACTGCCGCCCCCGACACGGCGCCCCGGCGCTGCTGCCGCCCGGTGCCGGCTGAGCCGAGAGGGCGGCGGCCTCGGTGGCTGCCGAGCGTGGCAAGGAGCGGGAGCGAGCGGGGCCGGGTCTGTCAGCGGAGGGGAGGGGCGAAGGGCGGTTCGGAGCGCCAAGGGACACGGCCGTGCACGAGTGGGGCCACAGCTATGGAAAGGGCCGGGCGCCGTGCGGGGCGGTGACCGCGGGGAATGACAGCGCGGGGGGCGGCCCGGCGGGGCCGGTTTTGCCGGGCAGCAGAGGCGCGGTCGCAGCGCGACCCGGGCGGGAGGCACCGGGCGGGCACGGTCGGAATAGAGCCGCCCGCGTGTCGCTCTCAAGGAGGCGGCTCGGAAAGGAAGGCGCAGTTCCGCGCTCTCGGGACGGCGTTAAGTGACGTTTTTATTAGAATAGTATAGTTTTTATTTTATTTTATTATTTTATTATCTGCCAGGACCTTGCAGAGGGTGGTTTACACTTCCGCCACACTCAAGATGGCGGACGCAGTAGGCCCCCTGCGAGAGGTGTCCCTGCCGATGCCTGCCGCCGGTCGCGGAGCCGTCGGCCGCCTCCGGCGCGGCTGACCCCGCCAGCCGTGTCCTCGCACCGGGAAGCACGGCGGAAAATCGCGCGGAAAGCGCGGGGCCGGCGTCGGAGTCCGGGCCGGATTCAGGCAGCCGACTAGACAGAAGCCCTTGTGAGGGGCGGCGGGGGCCCTAAGTGTACCACACTAAAGATGGCGGCTCGACCGGAAGTGGCTTCTGCCAGCACCCAAGATGGCGGCGAAGGGCGGAAGTGTCGTCACTGCCACACTAAAGATGGCGGTCGTGTGCACTGTTTTCTGACCTTCTCAATATGGCGGAAGGGAAGGCCCCCCCCAAGCTGCGTCTATTCGGCTGCCTGAACGCGACGCCGACGCCGACGCCAGCCCAGCGCTTGCGCGCAATTTTCTGAGGCGTTTCCCGCTACGCGGACACCGACTGTGGGGTCAGCGGCGCCTGGGGCAGGCGGGAGCATTCAGGCAGTCGAATAGACGGAGCGGGGGGGGGGGGGGGGGGGGGTCCTTCCGGCCGCCATCTTGAGAAGGTCGAATAGCCACATCGGTGCGGTACCGGTGACTTCCGCCCTTCTTCGCCAGGAGCGCCAATGGCGGGGAGCCCGGGGAGCAGCGCTGCCGGGCCGGGGGCACCGGGGCGGGTGCTCCGGGCTCGGAGGTGAGCGGGGAACGGGGACAGCCCCGAGCGGACGGTGGGGGCCGCGGGGGATCGGTATTCCGGCCCAGGGATGAGTGTTCCGGCACAGGGGTGGCTGTCCCGGCACAGGGATGCGTTCCTGGACTGTCTAATAATATTATTTAACGATCGTGCAAGGAGATCTGTATAAAAAAATCCTCCGTGGTCATCCTTCTCCCACAGCCCCGCTGTGTTTTCAGGATCTTGGGGGAAGAGTTTGGGTCTGAACAAGGCTCTCGGGCACAGGGTGGGATTCTTGGGGTGCAGGGCCAGGATTTGGACTCGATGCTCCCTGTGGGTCCCTTGCAGCCCAGGAAATGCTGCGATCCTGTGCCTCTGAGGGTGAAATAAAGGGGAGCGGTGGGGTTTGTGCCCGCTGTATTCACGGCCCCGCCGGCTCAGGGCGGGTTAAAGGCGCAGCTGCCCCGAGACAGCGGGACCGGCCGGGGCTGCTCGCTCCCGGTGCTGCCGCCTCGTGGGGAGAGCCCGGCACTGCAGCCCGCGCAGGCGCTGGACCACGGGATGGGCGTGGAACAGCAGCGCAGGGGATGCTGAGGCAGCCCAGGGAATGCTGCGGTCCCAGGGAAGGCTGAGGCGTCCCCTGCCCGGGGCACTCGGCAGCAAACCCCTGATGTTGAGCAGAAAAAGGAAAGTTCTGGGTTAGTGGGAGGAGGTTTCTGGAATGGAGCTGGGACAGGTGCTGATCCACGCATGGAATCACGGGCTGGTTTGGCTTGGAAGGGACCACCAGGATCATTTACACTCTGTTTGTTGTCTGATTGCACAGCGAAGAACATCCAGAACTGCCACCTCACCCTCACGGACAGCAGGAATGTCTTCCATAGCTCTTGTTTTGGAATGGGAATGGCTGTTGGGAGCTCTGGCAGGACCAGGTAAGAAGAGAAATGGGATCATTGTGGCTGCTGCTGGAGGTGGTTTTCTGCTTTCCGGCTGTTCTTCTCATTGATCCTTTCACAGCAGTGTTCTAGGGCACATTTGAGGGTAATTCCAGGAATTTGAAACCAGATAAAAACTGGTGGGGCAAAAATGTGAACACAATCCATTTCTGGTAGTTCCAAGCTTCTCCCACAACACCGTTCCAGGGGAAAGCTGATAAAAGGGTAAAGATGCAGAGGAACAAGTGCTGTAAAGCCCCCTGGCGCTCTGAGAGAGCAAACCTTCCAGTAGTCCCAGCAGATCTCTTGGAGAAAGTGTGGGATCGCAAGGTTTTCCAGGAAAGCAAAACAAGGGTGGAGATGAGGGAATAGGCTTCCAGTTCTTCCTTTAGCTGAAAGCCTGGGGGAATTGAGAGGGGCCACAAGAACTGTTTGTGTAGGCAAATGGGAGTTTGGGGTCTGAATCTGAGTTTCCCTCTGGGGCATTTTTGAGGGAAAAGCTGAGGTGCTGTTTAAGGGAGAGAATGGACATTTTTGGGGTGGAAAAAGTTGAATCAATATTGTAGAGGAAGTAAAACGCTGGGGGTAAAAGTGGATGCAATGTGGAGGGGACAGATTGAATATTTTGGAGGCAAAATGGGGAACTGAGTAGTGGAGAGATGGGGAACATTTTGGAGGCAACACTTGACAAACTCTCTGGGGTGGAGAACGACCACATTGAGGGAAAAATGAGGTGATGAGCAGTGGGCACGTAGGGAAGGTCGTGGGGGTAAATCTTGAGAAAAGCCCCGTGGTATTCAAGAAATCCTTGGTAGCAGGACTGAGGAATTCAGTGGTGGAAAAATAGGGGAATTTTGCGGGGGTAAAACTTTAAAAGATCTAAGAGTTGAGAGTGTGTGTTTTTAGGTAGAAAGGATGTCTTGTTGAAGTTGGGCGTCTGGATTGTGGCATTTATGGATCCAGAAAGTAGAAGATAAAGGAGACTCCCAAAGCCTCGGTAGCTGTGTTAAGAAATCCGTCCCAGGGAAGAAAGGTACCTAAACCTCCTAGAAGTAGGGACTAATTAGCATGGGAAGGGGAAAACCCACCCCCAGTGGGAGAGAGCACGCCGGGTAAGGGAAGAGAAGGATGCCCTTAAGAAGAAGTAGGGAAGGTGAATTTCTCGGCTTGCTGAAATGTATCAAAAAGTTTGGAATCTGGGTCTGTGTGGAGGCCGGGATTTTCTCAGCCATATGCAGAGCCCAGCACTAGGAATAAAGGAATTCCAGGCTTTACAACGCCAAAAATGCAGTACCAGAGAGTTCTGTTATCCCGAGGACTTGGGGGATACTTGGCAAAAATTTCCGGGGGCCCAGGCTGGACCGAGCTTTTAATGCTCCCCGGATTCACGGGATCGGGGATTCCAGCGTGCCCTGCACGGGTTTTTTCAGGGAAGTCCCAAATCCTTCGTGTGAGCACGAAGCAGAATCCCCTGGGAGCTGTGAAGGCAACAGGATATTTCTTGGGAATTTTGAAGGGTTGGGTGAGTCCTCAGTGTTAGGTTGGAATGAACGCAAATTGTCCGGGAGTTGCTGGTTTGGGGATGGCCGGGTCTGGGTTTGGATTTGTGGGCACCGAGTGTTCCTTGTGTCAGCTTTAGGTCTTCTGGATTGGTAGGAATTGTCAGAGAAAAGAGAAGGCAATTGAAATGCGGAGCTCCATTCCCGGAGAAATGGTCAGGATGGGAGCGGGAAGGCTGTGGAGCTGCTGGGAGCTCGTGGAGAACGAAAGGATCTGAGGCCTGGAGGCAAAAGCTGTGGAACAAAGCCTGAAAAGGGTGTGGGGTGGGGCGGGAGGGGGAGGAGGGCACCGTGGTGGGGGGAAAGAGGGAAAGGATCCCTGCTCCGGGAATCCAGCAGGGACCAGGAGAGGATCATTTTCCATCCACTGCTCTCAGTGGAATCCTAATAAGGACGGTGGAAGGGAAGTGATTCGTTTGTTCTTAGGTTTGGAATGAAAGGTGCTCTTGCAGAGGGGACTATTGACCTGTTAAAAATCTGTTGGATACAGGAAAAGAGGGAGGAAGCAAGCAGCTGGGGAATGAAGGGGTGGATTTTTTGGTGGATACAGGGAAAGACACGGGAAGGGGCTCTCAAGTAGAATACACCTCACGGGCAGCACCAGGAGAAGCCTCAAGTGCTCTTTTTTTCCAAGCTCTGACATTCCAGAGGAGTAAGCAGTGGTCAGCCCATCACTTTCTGTATTCCTTGGATGCCCAGTGCTTTGTTGGGAAGAGATAATATTTGGAAATGAACAAATCCGGGGATGTAATTTCCTGATAGTAAAGCCCCAGAGAGCCTGGTTTTGATATCCTTCCAGCACCCAAACGCAGCAGAGGGAATCCTGGCGGAGCTGGAAAACGCTGTCGCTCCGTCGGTGGAATTCCTGGGAACTGGAAAGCAGCAGAAGCAGCAAGAACAGAGTTGGAAGCAGGCTCCAGCCGGGTAAGGCAGACACCAAATCCTTTGGAACTGGGCAGGGGTGGGAAGAATGAATTCTTACATTTGTAGCCCAGGGATTCCTGAGCAGGATCCCGGCAGGGAAGACTGCAGGGATCAGGCTGGGGCCTGATCGCAGCTGGGGGCAGCGAGCCTTGGAATTGGCTGAAGGGAAGAAAGAGGGATCCTTTGAGCACAAGGATCAGGTGTCAAATGCGGAGATGGCATCAGACAATTCCTCGGGAGGGTTTAGTTCCTGGGCCAAATCGATCTGCTGCCTTGTGAAGGAGCTCAGAGACCTGGGAAGAGCCCAAGCAACGCAGGGAATGCACCGGCAGATAAAAGTGCCGGGGAACGGTGGGGAAAAGCATCCGAACAGGGGGCCTCGTTTTGTACAGGGACGGTACAAAAAATTGTCCGAAAGAATAGGAATGGAATGGGATTTTACGTATTCCTCGGAGGCCACAATCCAGTGGGAAGGCTGAGAGAAAGAAACAAGGCCTAAAAAGGCAGATGAGCCAAATCTGCCCAAAGCCTCCAATGGCCACATTCCCTGGCATTGCTGAGGACTTCAGCCAAGCTCCAAGCAAAAGGTGAGCCCCTGATTTTGGTGCCAAGGGAAACTCCAAGTTAAGAATGATCCAAATATGAAGCGCTTCTCACAAAACTCAGCTTTGCAAACCTTTCTTTGGGCTAAAAAAGAAAAGATGGGAATGCCCTTGGCAGAAAAGCAGCTGTGAGGCACAGCAGGCTTCAAATGCCTGTCAGCAGGAGCTCCAGGAGAAACGGCTGCTGGCTCCGGGCATCCTGGGCTTTCCAGGCAGGTTTTGTAGCGGATTGCAAGGCAGTTTTCCTGCCTCTGGGGGGTGGCACCTGCATCCCGCTGGAAAGGGAAAATGTGGAGAGAGGGGCAAGCGGGAAGACGGTTGCTGATGTGTGTCCTTGGATCGCAGTTCCTCCCGGTGAGTCTGTGCTGCTGGAAGTTTGAAGGAGATCAGTCCTGGAGTACGTGTGGGTTCACCTGTGGGGTTTGGGAGCGACGCTGGCCATGAAATTCCAGGGATGTTCCCTTTGCTGGAGTGAGAAGCAGTGGAAGCACTTTGCTGTCTGCTTCTTCATCGCCTGCGCCTCGGTCCCCTGGGGCTCCAGGTAATCCCCTCTCACCTTTGCTTTTCCAAGGGTCTCTAAATGAGGGCTTGAGCTTTGGTGTAGCTCCCTTTACAGGGAAGATCTGTTCCAGGAAAGGTCTCCTGGTCTGGACCGATGGCGTTGCAGGAAGAGCAGGAAACCCCGCAGCTCCTGTGGCTCCCTCATCCGATTTGCCTGCAGGCAGCAGCAAGGATCATTCCCAAGTGTCATGCCCTGGCTCCGTGACTCGGTGAGGTTGTGTTCCCCCAAAGGCCAGGGGCCGCTTTGTTTTGCGGCTCACGAAAGTCCAGCTCGGTGGTGCTGGGTTTGGTTTTTGTGTGTAATGAAGGCACTAAAAAATTCCCCTCCTTCACTGGCACAGCCCTGGAGTGGGAGCAGATTCCCCTTATCCCGCAGTTATCCCGCTCCTGCCCTGGATCCCTGCGGTGCCGTGTGTTCTCCAAGCTCACAGCACTGCTGGCTCGAGACAAGAAAAACAATCCCTGTTCCTTCTCTTCTCCGTCCTTGATGTTCCCAGGCCCTGCATCTCCCTGGCTATTCCCTGTGGGAGTCTTCATCTCCATCCCACCTTATCCCGATCAGGTAAGGGTCTGAGATGTGTTTAGCAGCAAATGCATTCCTGTGAAGAAAGCCAAGAGCAAAGAGCATCCAGATGCAGAGAAGTCTTTAGAAAAGCGTTCCAGACGTGCAAATGAGGGATGTGTCTTCCTGCATCTCCTGTTGTTTTTCTCTGTCACGTTTTGGAAGGGTTTCTCTCAGTGATTTCCTGCAGTCCAGGTGCGTCCCTTCTTTTGTCCAAATCCAGTGCCAGAGGATCGAACAACTGACGAGTGGGGCCTGGGATGAAAACGGTTCTCCTAAAATGAGGGAAACAATGCTAGAAGAGAAATGAGCATCCTTTTAATGCCTGGAATAAAAATGCTGGAAAAGGGCACTTTTTATTTGCTATGGTGTCATTCTCCTTTTTTTTTCCATAGCTAAAACTCCACGGTGAGCAATCAGAGCAGAAATAGGAAATGCAGGAGTCTTGGATTCCACAGTGGGATTAACTTCCCTTTTCTGCTCTCTTTCAGGACAGGAAAAACCACTGAACTCGCCCCATCTTTGGGACCAAGAGCTTTGGTGCTGGAGTAGGCAAAGCCAGCTAGGGCCCCCCTTGTCCTGCCCATGGTGTGGGTCAGGGACAGGCTCCTCTTCTCCTCTGTGCTGGGATGAACTGCCTAGGGAATGCTATTACTGACAGCCCGGTCCTAGCCCCGGCTACTGGAAATGGGCGGAGGTGAAGAGGCAAGTGCCAGAGTTGCTTGGGGATGATGGAATTGTGGTGTTTGGCTGTGCCCAGAGGGGCAGGTTGGGCATTTCTGTGTGTCTGAGGACCGGTTTGGGTGCTGGGGAGCCCGGGGAGCCGAGCTCTCAGTGCATTCCCAGCTCACCCGGGGGTGGGAGCTGGTGCAGGGCTCTGGTCGGGCTCGGGGCAGGCCCTGGCCCCGGCACAGACACGCTGGGGTGCTTTGGGGCCGCTTGGGGAGCCGTGGGAGGAGAATGAGGGATGGTGCTGGGCAGAGCGATCGGCCTGTGCTCGTGTCAGCGCAGCCGTGCAGGGCACTGGGATCTGGGTAAAACACCGGCTCTCCTGGTGTTCAGGGAAGCAAGGTCTGTATTTATCCATACATATTTATCCCTACATATTTATCCCTATATTTATCCATGGATTATCCATATATGTTTATCCATATACATTTATCCATATTTTTATCCACGTATTTACCCATGAATTTATCCCTATATTTACCCATGTATTTACCCAGGTATTTTATGAACACTCAAGTGCCATATCCATGTATTTTATGAGCACTTCCAGGGTTGGTGACTCCACCACTGCCCTGGGCAGCTGTTCCAGCGCTGGACAACCCTCCCCATGCTGGGCCAGGAGATGGATTCTGGAAATGCAGACTCTGAGGAGCAGGGGATTAAGGCAGCATTGGATTCCTTTATTCTCCCAGAAGGATAAAGGAGATTTATCCCCAGACGAACCAGAGGTGATCACACTGAGGTCATTAGTGGGATTTCTTCCTTACTCCCACAAATACCCACTGGGGTGACAGACTTCCCTACAAGGGCGGTGTTGGAAGGAGCTGCTGGAATGTTTTGCTGTTTATTGGGATCCACAGGATGTTTGGTGTCTCTCAGAGCTGTTCCAGGCTTTCCACAGACCCAAACGCTCCTCACACTTCTCCTCAGAGTAGAGAGGTTTCCCAGAGTGCTGGTTTTTAATTTCAGATGCTGGGATAACGACACGGCTTCAGGAGGCAGGAGACTCATTGTGCTGTGCCTCAGTCCAGGCAGGGACAACCCCCAGCTAATAAAAACCTCTTTAAAGCACAAAAAGTCCCATTAAACTGATATTATAAAGGCTGCAAATTGAAGCAGGCCTCAATCAGAAAGCAGCAGAATTTAATTCCCCCCCCTTGCCCATTTGCATGATGATCTCCTTCCTAATTGCCCATCTACGCTTTTCCCACAGAAGTGCTGTCCCGAGGTTGGAGATGGTTCCAGCTTTATGGAGCTTTGATCTTTATCTGCTTTTACTTTTTACAGGGCACAGAACCCGAGAGTGGCAGCTGCTTTCCTCTTGTTCCTCCTGTGGCAGTGAACTGCTCTTCCCGAGGACGGCTGCAGGAATTCTCAGGCAGCATAACGTATGGAATGCCAGGCACGCTACAGAATTCCAGTGGGAGCAGCAGGAACTTCTGTTCTTTACTGGCAGGGCTGTGCCATGAAGGGGAGCTCGGAGATATTGGTCAGCTCAGGGAATGAGCCTGGCTCATGGTAAGGAAATTCACTGTGCAGTTACTTCGGGCCCTTCTCCTCCTTCTCCTCCTTCTCCTCCTCCTTCTCCTTCTCCTTCTCCTTCTCCTCCTCCTTCTCCTTCTCCTTCTCCTTCTCCTTCTCCTTCTCCTTCTCCTTCTCCTTCTCCTTCTCCTTCTCCTTCTCCTTCTCCTTCTCCTTCTCCTTCTCCTTCTCCTTCTCCCTCTCTTCCCAACACCAGTTCCAGACCTCAGTATAATCCATGTTCCCACAGCCTGACCTTGCAGTTTTCCCAGTTTAGCAGCCCCAGCCACACTTGCAGCCTCTCTGTCTGGACTTTGTCTTGCTGAAATCTCCCTTTGTTGATCCTTTGCTGCCTCACCTTTTATCCAGCAATAACGTGCAGTGGGTGGAAGCTTCTCAGAATTCCCTCCCTGTTCCACTGGAAACATTCCCAAGTGGAAGCAGCTGCACTGCCCATCAGCACTTGCCTGCTTTTAGGGGTGGTTGAGGCATGAAGGATGCAACAAATGGAGTTGGCTCCAAGGGGATGAAATGCTCCCCCTGAGGCTGCTCAGAGAGCTGGAGCTGAGGAATCCGGGTGGGAATCACTCCAAGAAAAAGGAAGGAAAAGAGAGCAGAGGAACAGGGATGCAATTCCAACCTCTCCAAGGACTGGGATGGGCACATTCACCAACACCATTTAATCTAGACACGATTTCTTCTTTGCCTCTGGCTGCCAGGAGCAGGATGAGCAGTTTAATGAGTTTAAATAGTGAATAGTTTAATTAGCTGGAAGAGACTGGATCAATAGCTGCTTAAACAAACAACTGGATCCCTGTTTCCAAGCTTGGATGTAGTTTTGGAAGGTTCCTGGCAGTTTGGCAGGGATTAGTGATGCTGAGAATGTGCTTTTTTGTGGGTTTGGGGCTTTTACTCCTGTTCACGTGGCTGCTCTTTTTCTTGTTGAGTGGAAAACAGGAGGGAAAGAGCAACGACGGAAGGAATTCCACTCTTGCTGCTTCAAGGGATGGATCAGGAAGGGAACAGGCTGCAGGGAATTTGGAGTGCAAACTGAGATCTCTCCGATATTTTCGGCTCAGTCAGTCCATCAGTGCTTGGTAGCTGTTTAGGCCACGTGCAAGGTGAATGATGGTGCACATGGCAGAGCTGCTGGTGGCTCCTTCCCCTGCCCGGCTGTCAGTCACCCTGCAGGGTGCTGGAGCAGCGTGCCAGAGGCCGTGGATCCTATGGATCCCATGGATCCCAGGGGCGTGATCAGGAGCCTGGGCCTGCTGGCCACTCCTTGCTCTCTCTTACCCTGATTTTTCAGCTCTGCAGCGAATCCAGCTTGAGTTTTTCAACCCCCTAGAAACCCAGGGACCTTTCATGTCTGTTCTCAGATCTGGGATTTAAATCCAGCCCTTATCAAAGCACCCCGTGACCAGGCAGGCCCTGAATCCCAGCAGGGATCTGATAAAGAGGGACCTGACATCCTAAAGAAACCCTTTGAAATCCTGCTGGGATTGATTTGTATCCATAATGGAGCCCCGAGCTCTCTGCCAGGGAGAGATGAAGCTGCTCCTTTGCTTTATTATCCTCAGGCCCATCCCAGCTTTGAGGGAAATTCAGTCCCTCTTCAAGCCCCAAAATCATGGAAAAGCTCCTTTGTATCCTCTCCACAGCCCCTACGTGGATTAATCAACTTTTTATTTGATATGGTGTCATTCTCCTTTTTTTTCCATGGCTAAAACTCCACGGTGAGCAATCAGAGCAGAAATAGGAAATGCAGGAGTCTTGGATTCCACAGTGGGATTAACTTCCCTTTTCTGCTCTCTTTCAGGACAGGAAAAACCACTGAACTCGCCCCATCTTTGGGACCAAGAGCTTTGGTGCTGGAGTAGGCAAAGCCAGCTAGGGCCCCCCTTGTCCTGCCCATGGTGTGGGTCAGGGACAGGCTCCTCTTCTCCTCTGTGCTGGGATGAACTGCCTAGGGAATGCTATTACTGACAGCCCGGTCCTAGCCCCGGCTACTGGAAATGGGCGGAGGTGAAGAGGCAAGTGCCAGAGTTGCTTGGGGATGATGGAATTGTGGTGTTTGGCTGTGCCCAGAGGGGCAGGTTGGGCATTTCTGTGTGTCTGAGGACCGGTTTGGGTGCTGGGGAGCCCGGGGAGCCGAGGCTCCCGGGGGTGGGAGCTGGTGCAGGGCTGGGTGACAGCCTCTGGTCGGGCTCGGGGCAGGCCCTGGCCCCGGCACAGACACGCTGGGGTGCTTTGGGGCCGCTTGGGGAGCAATGGGAAGAAAATGAGGGATGGTGCTGGGCAGAGCGATCGGCCTGTGCTCGTGTCAGCGCAGCCGTGCAGGGCACTGGGATCTGGGTAAAACACCGGCTCTCCTGGTGTTCAGGGATGCAAGGTCTGAGGGACCGGATTTACTTGGGGTTTTCCAGGACAGCAGGAAGAAGAGGAAATGTGGTGCCAGAGGTGCGTCCCATCAGGTTGCAGTTCCCTCTTTCCCATTTCCATTTCCTCCTCAGTGCGGGTGTCCCCTGCAGCCCATGAGCACGTGGCCGGTGACAACTCCCTGTCTGTGGAGGGATTCCTTATGGAACAAGGGCAGATGACACTTGTGTGAGGCTTACGACTGTTAGAATTAGACCAGGATGGGTTTAAGGAAAACTAGAATCGTGTGTTAATCTTACTGGTCAATGAACAAATGGAATCCACACTTCTGTAAGAAAAAATAGAGTGTATGGAGCATATAGAAGAAGCTGGTTTTGCCTGCTGCTGCTGCTTGGCTGTATCATGTAACCCCATTCGAACTCTGCCTTCAAGACAGCTGTGAGACCGTGAAATAAAGAACTTAGCAGAACAGCAGCCTCCTCTGCTCTTTCACCCTGGTCCGAGAAGGAGGGGTACCCTGTCAAAGGCTCAACACTTGCCTTTCTGACTTTGTTTCTAAATTTCTACCTTTCTAATTTTGTTTGTTTCTAATTTTTTTGTTTGTTTGTTTCTAACTTTGTTTGTTTTCAACTTTCTCCCTTTAGAAATTTGTTTGTTTCTTGTATTTTACCTCTTTGTTTGTTTCTAAATTTCTGCCGTTGTAACTTTGTTTCTAACTTTCTACTTTTAAAATTTCATTTGTTTTTAACTTTTTATCATTCCTCCCAGCGAGGGCTGTGTGCAGAATACTAAAACCTGTTAAGTTCTTC
The DNA here is from genome assembly GCF_965178545.1 of Coloeus monedula. Taxonomy (NCBI): domain Eukaryota; kingdom Metazoa; phylum Chordata; class Aves; order Passeriformes; family Corvidae; genus Coloeus; species Coloeus monedula. Next base: position 10,596 of record NW_028120690.1, on the reverse strand, counting down.
ACTTTTACGTCTATAGGCAAATGCTACTGATTTAGATGTAAATTCATTTTGAAATAAGCCAGCCCTCTCTGTCTACTCTGTCGCATACAGCAATATAAGAAGCTGGGAATAGAGATCCGCAGGTGTTGAGAATAAGGAGCCGGCGTTTTTCTGTAGGAAGGAAAGCAGCAAGCGCCTGGCCCCAGGAGCCGAGACGCTCGGGCTGCAGGAGCTGCAGAGCGCCCGGAGCCGGCTTTTCCCTGTGCTCTGTGCCTGCCCCCGGGCTGAGCTGGGCGGCGCTGCTGCCGCCTGGTGGCGAGAGCGCGGCACTGCCGCCCCCGACACGGCGCCCCGGCGCTGCTGCCGCCCGGTGCCGGCTGAGCCGAGAGGGCGGCGGCCTCGGTGGCTGCCGAGCGTGGCAAGGAGCGGGAGCGAGCGGGGCCGGGTCTGTCAGCGGAGGGGAGGGGCGAAGGGCGGTTCGGAGCGCCAAGGGACACGGCCGTGCACGAGTGGGGCCACAGCTATGGAAAGGGCCGGGCGCCGTGCGGGGCGGTGACCGCGGGGAATGACAGCGCGGGGGGCGGCCCGGCGGGGCCGGTTTTGCCGGGCAGCAGAGGCGCGGTCGCAGCGCGACCCGGGCGGGAGGCACCGGGCGGGCACGGTCGGAATAGAGCCGCCCGCGTGTCGCTCTCAAGGAGGCGGCTCGGAAAGGAAGGCGCAGTTCCGCGCTCTCGGGACGGCGTTAAGTGACGTTTTTATTAGAATAGTATAGTTTTTATTTTATTTTATTATTTTATTATCTGCCAGGACCTTGCAGAGGGTGGTTTACACTTCCGCCACACTCAAGATGGCGGACGCAGTAGGCCCCCTGCGAGAGGTGTCCCTGCCGATGCCTGCCGCCGGTCGCGGAGCCGTCGGCCGCCTCCGGCGCGGCTGACCCCGCCAGCCGTGTCCTCGCACCGGGAAGCACGGCGGAAAATCGCGCGGAAAGCGCGGGGCCGGCGTCGGAGTCCGGGCCGGATTCAGGCAGCCGACTAGACAGAAGCCCTTGTGAGGGGCGGCGGGGGCCCTAAGTGTACCACACTAAAGATGGCGGCTCGACCGGAAGTGGCTTCTGCCAGCACCCAAGATGGCGGCGAAGGGCGGAAGTGTCGTCACTGCCACACTAAAGATGGCGGTCGTGTGCACTGTTTTCTGACCTTCTCAATATGGCGGAAGGGAAGGCCCCCCCCAAGCTGCGTCTATTCGGCTGCCTGAACGCGACGCCGACGCCGACGCCAGCCCAGCGCTTGCGCGCAATTTTCTGAGGCGTTTCCCGCTACGCGGACACCGACTGTGGGGTCAGCGGCGCCTGGGGCAGGCGGGAGCATTCAGGCAGTCGAATAGACGGAGCGGGGGGGGGGGGGGGGGGTCCTTCCGGCCGCCATCTTGAGAAGGTCGAATAGCCACATCGGTGCGGTACCGGTGACTTCCGCCCTTCTTCGCCAGGAGCGCCAATGGCGGGGAGCCCGGGGAGCAGCGCTGCCGGGCCGGGGGCACCGGGGCGGGTGCTCCGGGCTCGGAGGTGAGCGGGGAACGGGGACAGCCCCGAGCGGACGGTGGGGGCCGCGGGGGATCGGTATTCCGGCCCAGGGATGAGTGTTCCGGCACAGGGGTGGCTGTCCCGGCACAGGGATGCGTTCCTGGACTGTCTAATAATATTATTTAACGATCGTGCAAGGAGATCTGTATAAAAAAATCCTCCGTGGTCATCCTTCTCCCACAGCCCCGCTGTGTTTTCAGGATCTTGGGGGAAGAGTTTGGGTCTGAACAAGGCTCTCGGGCACAGGGTGGGATTCTTGGGGTGCAGGGCCAGGATTTGGACTCGATGCTCCCTGTGGGTCCCTTGCAGCCCAGGAAATGCTGCGATCCTGTGCCTCTGAGGGTGAAATAAAGGGGAGCGGTGGGGTTTGTGCCCGCTGTATTCACGGCCCCGCCGGCTCAGGGCGGGTTAAAGGCGCAGCTGCCCCGAGACAGCGGGACCGGCCGGGGCTGCTCGCTCCCGGTGCTGCCGCCTCGTGGGGAGAGCCCGGCACTGCAGCCCGCGCAGGCGCTGGACCACGGGATGGGCGTGGAACAGCAGCGCAGGGGATGCTGAGGCAGCCCAGGGAATGCTGCGGTCCCAGGGAAGGCTGAGGCGTCCCCTGCCCGGGGCACTCGGCAGCAAACCCCTGATGTTGAGCAGAAAAAGGAAAGTTCTGGGTTAGTGGGAGGAGGTTTCTGGAATGGAGCTGGGACAGGTGCTGATCCACGCATGGAATCACGGGCTGGTTTGGCTTGGAAGGGACCACCAGGATCATTTACACTCTGTTTGTTGTCTGATTGCACAGCGAAGAACATCCAGAACTGCCACCTCACCCTCACGGACAGCAGGAATGTCTTCCATAGCTCTTGTTTTGGAATGGGAATGGCTGTTGGGAGCTCTGGCAGGACCAGGTAAGAAGAGAAATGGGATCATTGTGGCTGCTGCTGGAGGTGGTTTTCTGCTTTCCGGCTGTTCTTCTCATTGATCCTTTCACAGCAGTGTTCTAGGGCACATTTGAGGGTAATTCCAGGAATTTGAAACCAGATAAAAACTGGTGGGGCAAAAATGTGAACACAATCCATTTCTGGTAGTTCCAAGCTTCTCCCACAACACCGTTCCAGGGGAAAGCTGATAAAAGGGTAAAGATGCAGAGGAACAAGTGCTGTAAAGCCCCCTGGCGCTCTGAGAGAGCAAACCTTCCAGTAGTCCCAGCAGATCTCTTGGAGAAAGTGTGGGATCGCAAGGTTTTCCAGGAAAGCAAAACAAGGGTGGAGATGAGGGAATAGGCTTCCAGTTCTTCCTTTAGCTGAAAGCCTGGGGGAATTGAGAGGGGCCACAAGAACTGTTTGTGTAGGCAAATGGGAGTTTGGGGTCTGAATCTGAGTTTCCCTCTGGGGCATTTTTGAGGGAAAAGCTGAGGTGCTGTTTAAGGGAGAGAATGGACATTTTTGGGGTGGAAAAAGTTGAATCAATATTGTAGAGGAAGTAAAACGCTGGGGGTAAAAGTGGATGCAATGTGGAGGGGACAGATTGAATATTTTGGAGGCAAAATGGGGAACTGAGTAGTGGAGAGATGGGGAACATTTTGGAGGCAACACTTGACAAACTCTCTGGGGTGGAGAACGACCACATTGAGGGAAAAATGAGGTGATGAGCAGTGGGCACGTAGGGAAGGTCGTGGGGGTAAATCTTGAGAAAAGCCCCGTGGTATTCAAGAAATCCTTGGTAGCAGGACTGAGGAATTCAGTGGTGGAAAAATAGGGGAATTTTGCGGGGGTAAAACTTTAAAAGATCTAAGAGTTGAGAGTGTGTGTTTTTAGGTAGAAAGGATGTCTTGTTGAAGTTGGGCGTCTGGATTGTGGCATTTATGGATCCAGAAAGTAGAAGATAAAGGAGACTCCCAAAGCCTCGGTAGCTGTGTTAAGAAATCCGTCCCAGGGAAGAAAGGTACCTAAACCTCCTAGAAGTAGGGACTAATTAGCATGGGAAGGGGAAAACCCACCCCCAGTGGGAGAGAGCACGCCGGGTAAGGGAAGAGAAGGATGCCCTTAAGAAGAAGTAGGGAAGGTGAATTTCTCGGCTTGCTGAAATGTATCAAAAAGTTTGGAATCTGGGTCTGTGTGGAGGCCGGGATTTTCTCAGCCATATGCAGAGCCCAGCACTAGGAATAAAGGAATTCCAGGCTTTACAACGCCAAAAATGCAGTACCAGAGAGTTCTGTTATCCCGAGGACTTGGGGGATACTTGGCAAAAATTTCCGGGGGCCCAGGCTGGACCGAGCTTTTAACGCTCCCCGGATTCACGGGATCGGGGATTCCAGCGTGCCCTGCACGGGTTTTTTCAGGGAAGTCCCAAATCCTTCGTGTGAGCACGAAGCAGAATCCCCTGGGAGCTGTGAAGGCAACAGGATATTTCTTGGGAATTTTGAAGGGTTGGGTGAGTCCTCAGTGTTAGGTTGGAATGAACGCAAATTGTCCGGGAGTTGCTGGTTTGGGGATGGCCGGGTCTGGGTTTGGATTTGTGGGCACCGAGTGTTCCTTGTGTCAGCTTTAGGTCTTCTGGATTGGTAGGAATTGTCAGAGAAAAGAGAAGGCAATTGAAATGCGGAGCTCCATTCCCGGAGAAATGGTCAGGATGGGAGCGGGAAGGCTGTGGAGCTGCTGGGAGCTCGTGGAGAACGAAAGGATCTGAGGCCTGGAGGCAAAAGCTGTGGAACAAAGCCTGAAAAGGGTGTGGGGTGGGGCGGGAGGGGGAGGAGGGCACCGTGGTGGGGGGAAAGAGGGAAAGGATCCCTGCTCCGGGAATCCAGCAGGGACCAGGAGAGGATCATTTTCCATCCACTGCTCTCAGTGGAATCCTAATAAGGACGGTGGAAGGGAAGTGATTCGTTTGTTCTTAGGTTTGGAATGAAAGGTGCTCTTGCAGAGGGGACTATTGACCTGTTAAAAATCTGTTGGATACAGGAAAAGAGGGAGGAAGCAAGCAGCTGGGGAATGAAGGGGTGGATTTTTTGGTGGATACAGGGAAAGACACGGGAAGGGGCTCTCAAGTAGAATACACCTCACGGGCAGCACCAGGAGAAGCCTCAAGTGCTCTTTTTTTCCAAGCTCTGACATTCCAGAGGAGTAAGCAGTGGTCAGCCCATCACTTTCTGTATTCCTTGGATGCCCAGTGCTTTGTTGGGAAGAGATAATATTTGGAAATGAACAAATCCGGGGATGTAATTTCCTGATAGTAAAGCCCCAGAGAGCCTGGTTTTGATATCCTTCCAGCACCCAAACGCAGCAGAGGGAATCCTGGCGGAGCTGGAAAACGCTGTCGCTCCGTCGGTGGAATTCCTGGGAACTGGAAAGCAGCAGAAGCAGCAAGAACAGAGTTGGAAGCAGGCTCCAGCCGGGTAAGGCAGACACCAAATCCTTTGGAACTGGGCAGGGGTGGGAAGAATGAATTCTTACATTTGTAGCCCAGGGATTCCTGAGCAGGATCCCGGCAGGGAAGACTGCAGGGATCAGGCTGGGGCCTGATCGCAGCTGGGGGCAGCGAGCCTTGGAATTGGCTGAAGGGAAGAAAGAGGGATCCTTTGAGCACAAGGATCAGGTGTCAAATGCGGAGATGGCATCAGACAATTCCTCGGGAGGGTTTAGTTCCTGGGCCAAATCGATCTGCTGCCTTGTGAAGGAGCTCAGAGACCTGGGAAGAGCCCAAGCAACGCAGGGAATGCACCGGCAGATAAAAGTGCCGGGGAACGGTGGGGAAAAGCATCCGAACAGGGGGCCTCGTTTTGTACAGGGACGGTACAAAAAATTGTCCGAAAGAATAGGAATGGAATGGGATTTTACGTATTCCTCGGAGGCCACAATCCAGTGGGAAGGCTGAGAGAAAGAAACAAGGCCTAAAAAGGCAGATGAGCCAAATCTGCCCAAAGCCTCCAATGGCCACATTCCCTGGCATTGCTGAGGACTTCAGCCAAGCTCCAAGCAAAAGGTGAGCCCCTGATTTTGGTGCCAAGGGAAACTCCAAGTTAAGAATGATCCAAATATGAAGCGCTTCTCACAAAACTCAGCTTTGCAAACCTTTCTTTGGGCTAAAAAAGAAAAGATGGGAATGCCCTTGGCAGAAAAGCAGCTGTGAGGCACAGCAGGCTTCAAATGCCTGTCAGCAGGAGCTCCAGGAGAAACGGCTGCTGGCTCCGGGCATCCTGGGCTTTCCAGGCAGGTTTTGTAGCGGATTGCAAGGCAGTTTTCCTGCCTCTGGGGGGTGGCACCTGCATCCCGCTGGAAAGGGAAAATGTGGAGAGAGGGGCAAGCGGGAAGACGGTTGCTGATGTGTGTCCTTGGATCGCAGTTCCTCCCGGTGAGTCTGTGCTGCTGGAAGTTTGAAGGAGATCAGTCCTGGAGTACGTGTGGGTTCACCTGTGGGGTTTGGGAGCGACGCTGGCCATGAAATTCCAGGGATGTTCCCTTTGCTGGAGTGAGAAGCAGTGGAAGCACTTTGCTGTCTGCTTCTTCATCGCCTGCGCCTCGGTCCCCTGGGGCTCCAGGTAATCCCCTCTCACCTTTGCTTTTCCAAGGGTCTCTAAATGAGGGCTTGAGCTTTGGTGTAGCTCCCTTTACAGGGAAGATCTGTTCCAGGAAAGGTCTCCTGGTCTGGACCGATGGCGTTGCAGGAAGAGCAGGAAACCCCGCAGCTCCTGTGGCTCCCTCATCCGATTTGCCTGCAGGCAGCAGCAAGGATCATTCCCAAGTGTCATGCCCTGGCTCCGTGACTCGGTGAGGTTGTGTTCCCCCAAAGGCCAGGGGCCGCTTTGTTTTGCGGCTCACGAAAGTCCAGCTCGGTGGTGCTGGGTTTGGTTTTTGTGTGTAATGAAGGCACTAAAAAATTCCCCTCCTTCACTGGCACAGCCCTGGAGTGGGAGCAGATTCCCCTTATCCCGCAGTTATCCCGCTCCTGCCCTGGATCCCTGCGGTGCCGTGTGTTCTCCAAGCTCACAGCACTGCTGGCTCGAGACAAGAAAAACAATCCCTGTTCCTTCTCTTCTCCGTCCTTGATGTTCCCAGGCCCTGCATCTCCCTGGCTATTCCCTGTGGGAGTCTTCATCTCCATCCCACCTTATCCCGATCAGGTAAGGGTCTGAGATGTGTTTAGCAGCAAATGCATTCCTGTGAAGAAAGCCAAGAGCAAAGAGCATCCAGATGCAGAGAAGTCTTTAGAAAAGCGTTCCAGACGTGCAAATGAGGGATGTGTCTTCCTGCATCTCCTGTTGTTTTTCTCTGTCACGTTTTGGAAGGGTTTCTCTCAGTGATTTCCTGCAGTCCAGGTGCGTCCCTTCTTTTGTCCAAATCCAGTGCCAGAGGATCGAACAACTGACGAGTGGGGCCTGGGATGAAAACGGTTCTCCTAAAATGAGGGAAACAATGCTAGAAGAGAAATGAGCATCCTTTTAATGCCTGGAATAAAAATGCTGGAAAAGGGCACTTTTTATTTGCTATGGTGTCATTCTCCTTTTTTTTTCCATAGCTAAAACTCCACGGTGAGCAATCAGAGCAGAAATAGGAAATGCAGGAGTCTTGGATTCCACAGTGGGATTAACTTCCCTTTTCTGCTCTCTTTCAGGACAGGAAAAACCACTGAACTCGCCCCATCTTTGGGACCAAGAGCTTTGGTGCTGGAGTAGGCAAAGCCAGCTAGGGCCCCCCTTGTCCTGCCCATGGTGTGGGTCAGGGACAGGCTCCTCTTCTCCTCTGTGCTGGGATGAACTGCCTAGGGAATGCTATTACTGACAGCCCGGTCCTAGCCCCGGCTACTGGAAATGGGCGGAGGTGAAGAGGCAAGTGCCAGAGTTGCTTGGGGATGATGGAATTGTGGTGTTTGGCTGTGCCCAGAGGGGCAGGTTGGGCATTTCTGTGTGTCTGAGGACCGGTTTGGGTGCTGGGGAGCCCGGGGAGCCGAGCTCTCAGTGCATTCCCAGCTCACCCGGGGGTGGGAGCTGGTGCAGGGCTCTGGTCGGGCTCGGGGCAGGCCCTGGCCCCGGCACAGACACGCTGGGGTGCTTTGGGGCCGCTTGGGGAGCCGTGGGAGGAGAATGAGGGATGGTGCTGGGCAGAGCGATCGGCCTGTGCTCGTGTCAGCGCAGCCGTGCAGGGCACTGGGATCTGGGTAAAACACCGGCTCTCCTGGTGTTCAGGGAAGCAAGGTCTGTATTTATCCATACATATTTATCCCTACATATTTATCCCTATATTTATCCATGGATTATCCATATATGTTTATCCATATACATTTATCCATATTTTTATCCACGTATTTACCCATGAATTTATCCCTATATTTACCCATGTATTTACCCAGGTATTTTATGAACACTCAAGTGCCATATCCATGTATTTTATGAGCACTTCCAGGGTTGGTGACTCCACCACTGCCCTGGGCAGCTGTTCCAGCGCTGGACAACCCTCCCCATGCTGGGCCAGGAGATGGATTCTGGAAATGCAGACTCTGAGGAGCAGGGGATTAAGGCAGCATTGGATTCCTTTATTCTCCCAGAAGGATAAAGGAGATTTATCCCCAGACGAACCAGAGGTGATCACACTGAGGTCATTAGTGGGATTTCTTCCTTACTCCCACAAATACCCACTGGGGTGACAGACTTCCCTACAAGGGCGGTGTTGGAAGGAGCTGCTGGAATGTTTTGCTGTTTATTGGGATCCACAGGATGTTTGGTGTCTCTCAGAGCTGTTCCAGGCTTTCCACAGACCCAAACGCTCCTCACACTTCTCCTCAGAGTAGAGAGGTTTCCCAGAGTGCTGGTTTTTAATTTCAGATGCTGGGATAACGACACGGCTTCAGGAGGCAGGAGACTCATTGTGCTGTGCCTCAGTCCAGGCAGGGACAACCCCCAGCTAATAAAAACCTCTTTAAAGCACAAAAAGTCCCATTAAACTGATATTATAAAGGCTGCAAATTGAAGCAGGCCTCAATCAGAAAGCAGCAGAATTTAATTCCCCCCCCTTGCCCATTTGCATGATGATCTCCTTCCTAATTGCCCATCTACGCTTTTCCCACAGAAGTGCTGTCCCGAGGTTGGAGATGGTTCCAGCTTTATGGAGCTTTGATCTTTATCTGGTTTTACTTTTTACAGGGCACAGAACCCGAGAGTGGCAGCTGCTTTCCTCTTGTTCCTCCTGTGGCAGTGAACTGCTCTTCCCGAGGACGGCTGCAGGAATTCTCAGGCAGCATAACGTATGGAATGCCAGGCACGCTACAGAATTCCAGTGGGAGCAGCAGGAACTTCTGTTCTTTACTGGCAGGGCTGTGCCATGAAGGGGAGCTCGGAGATATTGGTCAGCTCAGGGAATGAGCCTGGCTCATGGTAAGGAAATTCACTGTGCAGTTACTTCGGGCCCTTCTCCTCCTCCTTCTCCTTCTCCTCCTCCTTCTCCTTCTCCTTCTCCTTCTCCTCCTCCTTCTCCTTCTCCTTCTCCTTCTCCTTCTCCTTCTCCTTCTCCTTCTCCTTCTCCTTCTCCTTCTCCTTCTCCTTCTCCTTCTCCTTCTCCTTCTCCTTCTCCCTCTCTTCCCAACACCAGTTCCAGACCTCAGTATAATCCATGTTCCCACAGCCTGACCTTGCAGTTTTCCCAGTTTAGCAGCCCCAGCCACACTTGCAGCCTCTCTGTCTGGACTTTGTCTTGCTGAAATCTCCCTTTGTTGATCCTTTGCTGCCTCACCTTTTATCCAGCAATAACGTGCAGTGGGTGGAAGCTTCTCAGAATTCCCTCCCTGTTCCACTGGAAACATTCCCAAGTGGAAGCAGCTGCACTGCCCATCAGCACTTGCCTGCTTTTAGGGGTGGTTGAGGCATGAAGGATGCAACAAATGGAGTTGGCTCCAAGGGGATGAAATGCTCCCCCTGAGGCTGCTCAGAGAGCTGGAGCTGAGGAATCCGGGTGGGAATCACTCCAAGAAAAAGGAAGGAAAAGAGAGCAGAGGAACAGGGATGCAATTCCAACCTCTCCAAGGACTGGGATGGGCACATTCACCAACACCATTTAATCTAGACACGATTTCTTCTTTGCCTCTGGCTGCCAGGAGCAGGATGAGCAGTTTAATGAGTTTAAATAGTGAATAGTTTAATTAGCTGGAAGAGACTGGATCAATAGCTGCTTAAACAAACAACTGGATCCCTGTTTCCAAGCTTGGATGTAGTTTTGGAAGGTTCCTGGCAGTTTGGCAGGGATTAGTGATGCTGAGAATGTGCTTTTTTGTGGGTTTGGGGCTTTTACTCCTGTTCACGTGGCTGCTCTTTTTCTTGTTGAGTGGAAAACAGGAGGGAAAGAGCAACGACGGAAGGAATTCCACTCTTGCTGCTTCAAGGGATGGATCAGGAAGGGAACAGGCTGCAGGGAATTTGGAGTGCAAACTGAGATCTCTCCGATATTTTCGGCTCAGTCAGTCCATCAGTGCTTGGTAGCTGTTTAGGCCACGTGCAAGGTGAATGATGGTGCACATGGCAGAGCTGCTGGTGGCTCCTTCCCCTGCCCGGCTGTCAGTCACCCTGCAGGGTGCTGGAGCAGCGTGCCAGAGGCCGTGGATCCTATGGATCCCATGGATCCCAGGGGCGTGATCAGGAGCCTGGGCCTGCTGGCCACTCCTTGCTCTCTCTTACCCTGATTTTTCAGCTCTGCAGCGAATCCAGCTTGAGTTTTTCAACCCCCTAGAAACCCAGGGACCTTTCATGTCTGTTCTCAGATCTGGGATTTAAATCCAGCCCTTATCAAAGCACCCCGTGACCAGGCAGGCCCTGAATCCCAGCAGGGATCTGATAAAGAGGGACCTGACATCCTAAAGAAACCCTTTGAAATCCTGCTGGGATTGATTTGTATCCATAATGGAGCCCCGAGCTCTCTGCCAGGGAGAGATGAAGCTGCTCCTTTGCTTTATTATCCTCAGGCCCATCCCAGCTTTGAGGGAAATTCAGTCCCTCTTCAAGCCCCAAAATCATGGAAAAGCTCCTTTGTATCCTCTCCACAGCCCCTACGTGGATTAATCAACTTTTT